>NC_056745.1:754413787-754464621 GCF_019279795.1 Protopterus annectens
TACTCTCTTACACGGACTGTGTAAGAGTTACTAGTGTGATTCAGCATGCCTCATGCACCTCATGCATATGCATGACATGCTGACATCACACAGTTTAACTGCAGCCTCCGTGTAAGAGTTATAACTCTTACACGGAGGCTTCCTGAATCTGGCCCATTGTCTTACTCCATTGTGTACCCATAGATGCAAATGCAAAGAAACTAGGTCCATATACAAGTTAAAGCACACATGTTGGTCTCAGCTATATATGTTACTGGGTCAGAGCCACATACCAAGTTAGTGTAGTGCATCTGAACACACTCATGTCTCTTCCCTACTGCTAGTTTGTTCTTCTTACCGAAATGAGTAGAACAATTAGAACATATGTGTGTTTTATGACAGAAACATTCCAGCTGACCACTGAGTCCCCTGTAGTGCATGCAAACTTGCTACTACAACTTAACTTGTCCCTGTTTTCTTAGAATGGTGCAGCTTTGCTCCAACCAGTTTGAGCTCTCTCAGCACTAGATGCCCTCATTTCTATCATAGCGTTTTTGTCAAACACAATACATGAAAAAATATTATGAATCTGTGCGTGTGGCATAACAGTGCAGTAGAGCAAATATCAGCTATTAAATAAGGTATGTCAGGCACATCACACCTTATTCAGTAACTGCTCCCTGCTGAAGAATGTAATACTTAAATAGAATAGAGTCTTGTCTGTGCAAAATAATAAACTGTCTTCTATCATAGGTTTAAACCTTGATCATTAGGAGATACGTCAATATATGTCTTGTCATTCTCCCTGCATCACCTTGCTTCTGTGTGCAATCCTTGCCCATAGCCTGAACCCTACACATTATGTTAATAAAAGCCTTTCCCTAACAGTACCGCTCTATATGACAAAAGGACACAGAACACACAAAACACCAAACAGGCACAATACTAGATCTATTCCCATACCTTACCCCTAATCAAATTCTAACCTGCAAACATTCACACTTACATATTGACCACTATAATGATATCATGCACATTTTCAAAACCACCACTTTGTCATTTGAATATTAATTTTCCTGCACAATCTTACATTCCTACACTAAATAAAACTTGCAGCTGTATGGTTTGGTTCATGGATCACAAAAGGAAATTGTTTGCTTTCATGTTGTTATCTTTTCTGCTTCTATTATTTTGGGTTTTCATTATTTTTTTTAATGAAATCATCAATCAGTTGTGTTTCAATGGTTTTGTATTTTAGTCAAAGGTCATAAACTCATATGTTTCTACACACACACACACACACACACACACACACACACACACACACACACACACACACACACACATATGTGTGTATATATATATATATATATATATATATATATATACATACAGTGAATATAAAATGTGTACACACCTCTGTTAAAATGCCTGTTTTTTGTGATATAAAAAAATAAGACCACAATAAATCATTTCAAAATTTTCCCACCTTTAATGTGACCTATAACCTGTACAATTCAATTGAAAAACAAACAAATCCGTTAGGGGAAAAAATATAAAAAATAAAAAAAAACGTGCAAACATTGGGTGTATAAGTGCACAACCTTAAACTAATACTTTGTTGAAGCATCTTTTGCTTTAATTACAACATTCAGTCTTCTTGGGTGCACACCTGCTATCAATTAAAGTGAGTCTAATTAACCCCAAATAAAGTTCAGCTGTCCTAGTAGTTTTTTTCTGACATTTACTCAGTTGTGTGCTACAGCAAAAGCCATGGTTCACAGAAAGCTTACAAAGCATCAAAGGGATCTCGTTGAAAGGTATCAGTCAGGAGAAGGGTACAAAAAAAATTCCACAACATTGGATATACCATGGAACACAGTGAAGGCAGTCATCAAAAAGTGGAGAAAATATGGGACAACAATGACGATGCAAAGAACTAGACGTCACTCTAAAATTTATGAAAATACAAGATGAAAACTGGTCAGGGAGGCTGCCAAGAGACATACAGCAACACTGAAGGAGCTGTAGGAATTTCTGCAAAGTACTGGTTGTGTTCTACATGTGACAACAATCTCTCGTATTCTCCATATGTCTGGCCTATGGGGTAGGGTTGCAAGGCAAAAGCCTTTTCTTATACAGAAAAACATCCAGGCCCAGCTAAAATTTGCAAAACAATACATAAAGTTTCCCAAAAGCATGTGGGAAAAATGTGTTATGGTCTCATGAGAACAAGGTTGAACTTTTTGTCCACAATTCCAAAACATACGTTTGGTGCAAAAACAACACTTTGCATCACCAAAAGAACACCATCCCCACTGTGAAGCATGGTGGTGGCAGTATCATGCTTTGGGGTTGATTTTCTTCAGCTGGAACTGGGGCTTTAGTCAAGGTGGAGGGAATTATGAACAGTTCCAAATGCTAGTCATTTTTGGCCCTTAAACCATCAGATGCCTGATAGAAAGATGAAGATGAAGAGGAATTTCATCTTTCAACACAACAATAACCCCAAGCATACATCCAAATCAACAAAGGAATGGCTTTGCCAGAAGAAAATTAAAGTTTTGGAATGGCCCAGCCAGTGCCCAGACCTAAATCCAATAGAAAATCTGTGGGGTGACCTGAAGAGGGCTGTGCACAAGAGTTGCCCTCGCAATCTGAAAGATTTTGAGTGCTTTTTTCAAGGAAAAAAGAGGTCAAATATTGCCAAGTCAAGATGTGCCATGCTGATAGACTCCTACCCAAGAAGATCAAATGCTGTAATTAAACTAAAAGGTAGTTCAACAAAGTATTAGCTTAAGGGTGTGCACACTTATGCAACCAGCTTATTGTATGTTTTTTTATTTTTTATATTTTTCCCCTAACAGATTTATTTGTTTTTCAATTGAATTGTACAGGTTAGTCACATTAAAGGTGGGAGAAGTTATGAAATCATTCATTGTGGTCTCATTTTTTTATATCACAAAACCTGGCATTTTTAACAGGTGTGTGTACACTTTTTGTATCCACTGTATATGATTATATTACAATTGTTCATCATGTAAAAACATTGAAACACAAATGATTAAAGAAAACATTATGAGCAATCAAATTACCAAAAGCCCCAAAATACCACAAGTGCAAAAGATGTTGAAAAGGAAAAAAAAATCCTTCTTGCATTCTATAAACTAAAACCCTACCACAACATTCAGACCTGATTTGTCTAAGTAACAGTAGTAGTAGTGCTATAGAAAATATTTTTTTGTAAAGGTGTAGGCAGGTTTGTCTTAAGGCAGGGTTAGAGTTAGCACACATTGTTAAGGTATTTGGGGGTCAGATTCATGAGAAACAAAGTATGTCTAATGAAAAAGCCCTAAAGGGCTGTATGTGAAAGAGATGAATTCTGACAGACAGTGATGAGTTTTATCAAGTAGTTTATTGCTAGAATTTCTGAAGTGCTTTCTAACAAAACTGTACTTATTGAAGATGCAGATGGAATTTACTAAGGTGCTTTTGTGAAAACCATATTCTGAAAAGTCCAGTTATAATCCAAATCTTATGAAATACATTGTAAAAGGAGTAACCAAAGCATTTGTGAGTTTTTTTCAATATAAGAAATCTTGAAAAGTACAAAGTAGATAAAAATGAACTCAAAGCTGACAAGGTCACTGTGTATTCTGAGATAAAACTTTAAAAGGTTGCTACTACAAACCAGAGTACTGCACATGAAGAATGAGGGGAAGGTATTGCTTTACAAAAGTGAATCGTAACATTTTGTATGTGTTAATTTATCATGTGCAAAGCGCTGTAAATCATACAGTGTACCCGATACCTGGTTAAAAGAAATGTGAAAAAATGCTGCTGATATAATACAGTGGCTGCAACAATATGTACTGGGAGTTTTCTAACCACTGTTTTGTTTTAAAACAGTTGCAAGGCATTGTAATGGTGCTTAAGCCAATACTTGTAAATTCTTTGATAAAATATGAATGTTTTCTAAATGGCTCACAAAGGAATTTTTTACTCTGCCTTTATTAATGAATAATGAATGGGGTTATATGACAAGTAGTTTAAAACTGTATGTTACAATTACAAACCTGCAGTACAGAATATGAAATTACAGGCACTGAAAAATGATATAAAGAACTGAGTATTTACAGGATATAGCTTGTCTGCTGTATTATTCTGAACCAAACACAATCTGCAATGCTGCCAGAAACTAATAGAAGTAAAGGGGATATTTTGCTAGAAATAGATTTTGCGTGCAGCTGGATTATTTTCTATCTAGCTTTGAAGCATTTGGTACTGCTGCCTCTAAAAGCTACCTCCTAACACAGAAGAAAGAGGTTCAACTGCAGAAGAGCTGTGTGTTACCTGAAGGAAAAATGTTTCTAACCCTGGTGATCTTTCTGATTTGAAAAAAAACTGCCTATGCTATGAAACCTGTTGGCCAAATGCCTGGTGAAATATTTAGTGGTTGAGCGGTGTTTGAAAGACATGTGTGAATGGGCGTGCCTTCGTTGAAGGTTGGGCGTCGGACTGATACCTCAGCACTGTAAAAATCTATTACCAATCATTAGTGGACCGGAGTTCTGCTGTGGCAACCCCTAACCCCGAAAGAAGAAGAAGAAGAACGGACTGCTTGTTCTGAAAAATTAAAGGCATAAGGGGTAATAAACAAACCAATGGCTGTGCTGAAAATAATGCTGCTATTCTTCTTCGTCTGGCTTTTTCCCAGTTAGGGGTCACCACAGCAGATCACCTTGTCTGCACATTGAATGGCAGTGGAGTTTTATGGTGTTGAGTTGCCAGCCCGGTGCCCAACCTTCCACAGAAGACACACTCACATGTACACCTAGTGCCAATTTAGAGTGTCCAATCCACCTGCAGCATGTCTTTGGGAGGAAACCCACACAACCACAGGGAGGACATGCAGACTCTGCACAGAAGGCACCCCAGCCGAGAATCGAACTGGAGAACCTCTTGCTGTGAGGCAGCAATGCTAACCACTGCACCACCGTGGCCGCCCAAAATAAAGCTGCTATTATGGAAGGTAAAAACATGGCCGGTTTTGTTGAGTACAGTAACACAGGTTTTCAGAAAACGTGGTATAGACTGATAATGACTTAAATTGTAGTTGTCATTTGCCCACAGTACACTCTTCCCAATACCCACATCATCAAAGTCAGTTTGCATGTCATCTGCAAAAGTATTAACATAGCATCTCATAACAAAAATCGCTGTGTCTCACCACTCTAGCTAGGTTTACACTTCTCCTATCATGTATGACCTTTGAATTTGTGTATAAATAATACTGCACTTCTCTGAGCGCTAAACTATAGATGAAACTATCGCATTACTCCATAGGATGTCAAGAAGGAAACAGTGTTGCTGTCATTCTAGTTAGGCTACCATTTAATTTTGCAACTAATAAAAAGAGCTTCCTACTTGGAACAATCCTTATGATATTAGACAACTTACAAATTATAAATTATTTCAACCTTATTTTTTTAACATCTAAAGGACCCTTCTTAACTAACTACTATCAGAATACAGAGTGCAAACAACATCCCACCCCCCATGTACCTCCTGACCTCTTAGTTCAAGAATCAAGGAAAAGGCTAAAAATGAGTGACAAAGGACCAAACTTAGAAACATGTATTGCACTTATATACTTAGAACATTGTTAAAGTAAGATTTGAATCAGACCATCTGCATACATTTTCTGACATTATAAGGAAAAGACCAATATTTGAGACAAAATATGAAACAATTTACGATTTTCATTAACAGTTGAGAGCATCAAGACCCTCACACACACACACACACACACACACACACATGCACGCATGCATGCACACACACACACATACACACACACACACACACACACACACACACACGCACACATACACACACATGCACAAAAACACAGACACTACTTAACTGCCTCTCTGATTTTAGCTCAAAATCTTGCTCTGTTCCTCTTAATTCCTCCTGGAATTTTGAGGAAACAAACTGTATTTCACTTAATAAATAATGACAGTCACTAGACTTACAGACTTCTTTTTCTTTAAAAATACAGGTAAGCAAGGCACAGGTCTCCCTAAGGAGTATATATGAATGTAACCATTTGAAATGCTAGGAACTGCTTCAGCAGGTCCTGAAATATGGACAGTGAATGGCTTAAAAACGGACTTGCATATATCAAGTCTGAGATGGTCATTTCTCAGAATATTCTCTTTTCTCTGAGGTATGGTGATCTTAGAGTTGGTATACGTATGTTCAGTGATCGTGATGGCTTGCTTCCTACATCAGGAAGCGCAGGTGTGCTTGCTCCCAGCAATAAACAAGTTAATGGAAAAGAGAGACAGACAATATTTACTCTACCCCTGTATTTTCCGTCTTTTTTTTGGTGTCAGCATTCAGCATTAAGAGTAATGAAATTTTAATAGGGAGCCCTATATGAAGCTGAGAAAAATGATTAAGCCTCCGGTCTTTCTTTGTAGTTCTGATCTTTTATGCCCTTGATCTTTTTAGTTACAAATCTCCGGGGTCTTTCCAATTGCTTGATGTTCTTCCTAAGGTATAGCACAAAGAGGACATTGTATTCTGTTATTGATCTAATTAAAGTGGAGTACATGGATGTGAGGGCTTCTTTTGATTTGGATTAAATACCTTTCATTATTAGTTAGAATTCCTAACAACCATTTCAATGTGTTGGTCAAATGTAAGGGAGCTCTCCATCCATGTGCCCAGGTCTCTCGTAATCTTTTCATTTTAAAGTTGGGTGTCATCTATACTATGAACAGATGATAGGGTGCTTACTAAATGCTACAGTGTTGCACTTTTTGGCATTGATCTTGAGCCAATTTTTAGTACAACAGTTATTAGCAAGTGTAACCTCATGCTGGGGTGCATTTATGTCAGAGGGGGACATAACTCTGAATATACTCATCTGCAAATTTTGTTGATTGGAAATTCTCATTTGGTAAGTGGAGATCTGAAAAGTAGATGCCAAACACTAATGGTCCAAGCACAGATCTCTGCAAAATGTATCAGTTTGATGTTATTCTTATGTGATCCCCATCTAAGCAATTTGGTTATTCACCCAACATATAGGTTCATAAGTGTTTACAAGGCTAACAACCACAAAGGCCTTTGTAAGCCTAGCCATGCACCCCAAATATCTGACTAGTGCTGATACCGTTCATATGTGCATGCAGGGGCTTAGGAGATGAAAAATTTACAAGCAGGGTACTGGAAGATGAACCATTTACAGATTGCCTGTATCCATTAGAGTCATAGGTATAATCCAAAAAATGGGAGTGGCACCAAACCAAACTCAAAGTGATGGAGTCTTTTGGACAACCTTGTTTAGTCATTCATCTAACACATGTTTTATAAAACATTCTTTAAAAGGCCCAAAAATTAAAAATATGCACTCATGAACTTTGGCTAACAACCTTTGGATATTACCTTTAGTGGTTTGACTCATTAATTCTCAAAATATTGTTGTAGTTAGGTATCAAGAAAGAGAGATCTTTCGTTCAAGTATTAGATGTAATTCAGAAACATGCAAGCAGATAAGCGTTGTTGTTTGTGTATATGCTTCACGCTTAGACACTGTGTGTCATATATATATATATATATATATATATATATATATATATATATATATATATATATATATATATATAAAAACAACCAGGAACGCCATTCATAAAAACTTTCATACATTCAGTAGTCATCCATAGTCATCCATAACTCATATATATTTTGGCTTGCAATACTGTTTTTTCATTGGTTACCATTAATACTCCTAATCAATAACACTGCAGAGAACAGCGTATTATGATTGGTTGCTAGTTAAAGTTGTGTTCAATAAGACAAGTCATGCCAGACTGCAAATCAGGAGCTCTGGCAATTGAGCAATGTATTATCTAGTCTAATGTGCAATGATCATGGTTTGCCTCTGAGTGTCATCAGAGAGCAGAGGCCTAGGCAGAAGGGATGTCCAATCTTTTGTAGTGGTAGCTCTGGGAGGTTTGTCTAAAAGCCCCATCTAATGGCAAAATGCGGAGCTCAGGGTGGGAAAGTCCATGTGAATCTTGATTGGTAAGGGCGTGGACCAATTAGAAGAAAAGACGTAGTACTGCTGGCAGTAAATATTGGGCCAATCAGAACCATAGGAGGATTTCACAGGCATGAATGTCTGAGCCAATGGGAATATTGCGTTAATGTGAACCTGATTGGCCAATTACTAGGGGGTGGTTTGTGGTTCTGAGATGGTTGGGTGGTGGTAGAAGAAGCTCAATTGGTATACATAATCCCCGGGTTTATCAAGGAATATTTGATTGATTAGGGGTGGTGGGCAAACCAGGAGACTAGATGTAACACTGCTGGCAGTAAATGATGGGCCAATCATGGCCTAGGGGAAATTTGGCAGGCATGATTGACAGATCTAGTAGGAGTATCAGGTTGGCATGAACCCAATTGGCTAACAATAGAGGAGTGTGTTTGAGGACCTATGATGGTTGGGTGGTGGTTGAGAAGCCCAACTGATTTACATAATCACCTGTCTTCTCATGGGTGGGTCAAAAATAGGCCGGCAGTATGGTTTTATTGGGTGATATTGAGCTAGTAATAGCTCAGGATGGATGGTGTAAATGACAATGTGTTAATAAGACAGTCTGGTTTGAATTGAGTATTACAACTTTTATCCTAAAGTTCATGAAAATTAGTAGGAGACCACCAATATAAAAATTGGTTAATCACTTAAATGCAAAGACAAAAACTAAAATCACAAATTAGAAAAGATAGTAGAACAACCTGGCTGATAGCAGTTACATGAACGGCGGTTAATGGGAGAGGGGGATAGACAGCAGAATGCCCCTATTGGGAAGCGTATGCACAGCTAGTAAACTAGGACATGAGCTTGGAGTCTGCAGGAAATCCTTTACAAATCATCCCCCAATAGTTTAAAACCTTACAATTAAATACATTACTAGATTAAAGTAGTACCTTGGTTCAGATGGAATGGTCATAATTATTTAAATCAATCAGTATATGGCCTTGCCTAGAAAGGGATAGAAAATATCCATGTAACTGCCACAGTGGGGATCACACAAAGTATATTGTATTATGTAAGACACACTTGGAAATAAAATGTTTTGATAAAATACTTTGAAAATACATAAGTGAATGGCTAGCTGTATTGCACTCAACAGAAAAATGTGTTTTTTTTTCATAAAATTCATGTCCTTTCACTGTCATTCATTGATGTTGTTGGCATCACTTTCACGAATACTTCCTCAGATGTGCAGGCAAAGGAGCAATCAGGCAATAACATACTCTATAAAAAATTCTACAAAAAATCATTACAAATAAGGAATATATCATAGAACCATGAACAAAATACTAGATTAATAAATCCTATGCCATAGTAAAACAGATTGAGTTGGGCTTAACGTCACCGCATGTCATCTGAAAATGTAGTGCATTGTCTTTTGAAATAGTCTCTCTAGCAGAGCACAATGATGGATTTAGTGTCTGAACTTGGGGTATCTAAAATGATGATCACTCTAATTTTGATAACTATGGAGCTGATTAGTAGTAGGCATGGTGGTGAAGCCTTCTTCTTCTAAGGGTGTTGATTATTGAGATTTGTGTGTTGAGACCTTGGGGTTTGTGTACATCCAGTCTCAGTTGCCATTCTATTTCCTTAAATTTGAGGAAGTCATTGTAATTTTGCTTATAATAACCTCTGTCAACAAACATATTTTTTAAATATTTAAACCAGACATCTAAACTAGACACATGCTACAGGCAATGACACTTTTTTATCTAGTTTGGATGTCTTAAAGGATGATTTTGTTGACAGAGGTTATAAGAATAATTTTATTACCACTGTGATTAATAAAGTGTTGTCTGGTAGGCAAAACTTCTATGCTCCAAATCTGAAGAGCTAAATAGATGACACAGCAACAGACTTTAATGCAATTAATGGTATTGAAAGTGCTTCTCTTTTAAAAAGACAGGGGTTTACAGACTCATATATTTGACATATAGTGTTGACAATCATGTTTTAAAAAGCATTACATATTGGAGGATATTTTAGGGACATGCTAAAATTCTCAATAAGATAGGGAATAAGCCATTCTTTGTTGGTAAAAAAGTATGAACTTTAGGAGTGTTTTGGAGAAGAGTGCCCCCTTTACAGTTGATGTGAGGGGTACAAAAGAAATGCATAAGTGTAAAACCAATCAATTTTGTAGACATATATTTGAGTTGTGCAGTTTAGTTATTAATAATGAATTTGTCAGTATTAATAAAAATTACACTTGTAAAGTGAAAATGTGGTTTATGGTGCTTTGTGTGAAACTTGAGGTAGTTTTTATATGGCGAAGATGGTGTGGAAGATTTTGAAGAGGTTTAGTGAACATATTTTGACTATTAAACATAAAGGTTGTTTTAAAACATTGGCTAAGTACTCTGCTTTATGTAAAGTTTTCAAAAAAAAATTGTTTTTGGACATTGAAGACTTAAGTGCCTTTGTAGAGGAGGTAATAAAAATAATTTATTAGAAATCAAAGAACTAAATTGGCAAGTTAATTTAAATATTGGAAAATCACCCAGATGAAACAAGCATTTAAATGTTAAAAGTTTGCTGTAAGCTAGGAAACAGTTTACTAAATGATTTTTTTTTTAATTTTATGATATGTTTTAATGATGTTTTTTAAAGAATGATTAAGATTTTATTGTTTGTCATGTGACTGATGTTTGGTATTTAAATGAATAAGTGAATTGTATGCATTCACTTCTGCTGAAGTCTTTTAGATGAAAGTGCTTAATTGGGTGGAATAAAGATGTGGTCTGTTGAGTGTTCCCTTTGCTGAATGATGTTTTTTCTTTTGAGTTCTGAAATTAGTGTGAATGGAAATTAAGTGAGAAGCTGACAAGAATTAGTCAGCAATCAAAAGTGCCATAATATATATATATATATATATATATATATATATATATATATATATATATATATATATATATATATATATATATAAGGAAAAAAATCTGAAGAAAAGGAAAGAGAATTGCAGATCTCATTTCTGGGTGTGGTATACTCATGACTGAGAGTCTATATACTGATAAGTGCAATAATGTGGCAAGAATGGGTATTGTGCAAGCACTACAATACAGAAATAGCTGAGAAACATTGGAAACATGAACCACAAAGCATTATTGACAATGATGGAGTTTAGATCACATGAGATCACCCATTATCAACAGTTGGGAAAATAGATGCTAGAAAACCAGATACAGTAATACAAGGAAAAAAAAGACAAAAGTACTGTTAATCATTGAAATACCTACCACTAGTGATTATAGTGTCTTGTATACTGAGAGGCACAAAGTCCTAAAGTCTTGGAATTTACAAGCAGAAATAAGAGCAATGTGTATGAATAACACCTAGACAGTCCAGTAGTAGTACTTACAACAGGACCAATGACAATAATTTACAATTGTACTTAAATATACTGTGACTACAATTAACCCCATATAAACTGCAGAAGTAAGCAATTCTGGGTACATTGCCGGTACTGAGAAGAAAACTCCTGCCTAACATCAAATGTTGAAGCAATACTAATTTTGTTAACTCTAATAATACCCTGACTTAGGAAGAGTGTATATTCTTGTCATAGTGTTAGAAACTCAAACCATTTGGAGATAATTAAAATGGAGAATACATGTTCTGCAGAGATTGGTATGCAGAAGTGGCTCAAGGAAATGTATTCTCATTGCATGACACAGAGGTAATTTGAAGGTGAAACCCAGTCTGATTAGGCATTGATGGGACTTTACATTTCTTGCAATGTTTCGTCCTGAATCAGGTACTGTTCCAGGTAAGGCTAGGTATGGATGCCCCTGATACTCTAATGTGTTATTATTGGGGCTAGGCATTTTGTAAATATCCTGGGGACCAGCACAGATATTAAGAACTTTCTGTGACTCTGGAAGACAGGAATAACTAGATAGTTGTCACAGAATAGTCTGAGGACTTTAGAATGGAAGGTTAACCTCAAATGTTATCACCTTGAAATGCTGATACCTTTAAAACATTTTTAGCTTTGGCATGTCCAAGGTAGGTCACCAAGGTCCATCACGTCTTGGCAATTTAAACCATGATGAATAAAACCCCTTTCCATCTTGATTTTTGGGAACCTTCATTACAATATCCTGAGCCAGCATGCCTACTGTAATTGATGTGACTATTTGTTTCTGTCTTTTGCCCAAGGAGGGACAACCCTCTTTTTCATTTTTATGGTAAAATGTAGTTTGTAACCCTTGGAGACTATGTGTAGGGCCAACAGACTCTTTGTTATGATGTGCCAACATTGAGAACAGGAAGGCAGTTAGCCCCCTATAATGGGACTCTGAAGAGAGGTGTGTTATGTTGGGTAGTGTAAAGGCTAGAGTGAGGTTTCAGGTGGGATGGAGGAGGATGGAAAAGTCACAGCTGCTGCCTGTTTGTTGATGTGTCCCTCATTCTGCATGCTGCCTTGTTCTTACCTTTGACTAATTTACCCTTGCCTGGAGTCTAATAAAATGGACCTTATTTAGTATGGTAATTGTGATTATACTTGGGAAGTTGAGGATGAAATATGTGTCTGAGAGATACCATGCTTTTTCTCTTATGCTCTAGTTTTCTGAACACACAGTATGGCTTAGGTACAAAAAATAATTCCCTATCTAATAGTGTTAAGGAGCTGCACTATTACATCCTTGTACAAGGACAGTGTCTTCAGCTAGGATTGCCTTCTTAGTCAGACCCTAGAGATATCGCTGCAGTCCTGGAAGCTGCATCCACAACATGATATCCAAACATCAAGACATATTTTCTCATTTGAGTAAATGTTTTTATGGATGTACTCCTGATATTTCAGGATGTACGTCTTACAGTTCAATGCCCTAAAAGTCAGTGTTACAGAAGTATGCACATTTTTCTCATTTCTGCTCAGCAATCTGCATTTTCAAGCATTATGGAAAGTGCTGCATCCTGAGGCCAGTGCTGCTCCTCTGTCAAATTCCAGTGACATTTTGTTTGGCTCTGTATTGGAGATTTTATAGAAGAATTTTCTAGGAATTTGAGCTCTATGGAATCATCAAGACCACTTAGGCATGAAGGTGGAGGGAGTGGGGGATAAGAATCTGGCTGCAGGGAGGCAGCAAGAAATATACCCAGCAGGAGTTTCTGGACTGGAGTAATATCTACCAACTCAGGACATTCCTATTTCAGTAGCCCTTTTCTGGGTTGCAGAGACTTAACGTTTTTGCCATTGGTAGTGATCTCTCATATATGACATAGTATCTTCAAAGGACAGGTCTTATGGTGGAGAATAACAAGCCACAGTTTTCACTGCCTGTGTCATTGGCTAGAGGTGTGGACATCTGTGGTCTATAGCTCAGGTCCCTTTCTACATCTTCTGGATCAGAGAAGAATCACTCACAGAGGAAGCCTACCTGTGTATTTTGGGAGGCTGGGCTCATGACGCAGGGTTTTGTGTTAGATTAGTTTGAAAACCTTGTAAGAAGATTAAGACAACTTATAAAATCAGGGAGCAGTCTTGTGCATGAGCACAAAAGGGGAGGGATAGGTGACCCACTCATTGGTGACATAGGCCTGATACACGCCTGCACCTCAGAAGAGCATCTAGGTGTTTTTGGTGTTCAAGGAGGAACAAACCTGGATTAAATCTTTTTAGAATGGTGAACATGCTTATCAATAGCAACTATGGGTATATTGCAAATAAGGTAGTGCTCTTAATAAATATCTGATTATTGTCTATATCAAGAGGTTTATGAGATGTCTCAGTCCAGGGGGGTGTGCTAGTGGACAGAGAAACATGGCATCCTCTGTGATTGATGTAGCAGAACTGTTGGCTGTAACAGATACCAGGTCTGAGGCCGAATGAGCTCCTCCACAAAGATAGCATCCTAAGACTTTGGGACCTCGCTGGAGTCATCTGACCTCGTGATATCCTTGCCCTTCTCCCTATGCTTCTGCTTTAGTTTTTAGGGAACATCTACCATACTTACCTGAGAGTTTTACGACAAGATCAAGTTCTGCCTGAGACTGATTAAGTTTTTTTGATCATATAAGCAAGAATGGCACTCTGTCTAACTTTTATAGTTTTTGGTTTAAAGCCATGACAATCCTCACAGTTAAAAATGTTATGGCCTAGGCAAAGACAATACACACACATGCATCACAAAAGTCTTTAAACTTATCTGTGTCTTAGAGACACACTTACTATATTTAGTAAAAGCCCTCATGCTGAGCATTTGTTTGGTAAAACACCATACAAAGGTCTGACAAAAACAAGTACTTCAACAGCCCCAAGAAGAAGAATCAAAAAGAGGTCACTAGTGGGGTACTTCTCTGTTAATTATTTAGTCTGAGCCCTAAGCTGATAGACTTATGGGCACAACACATGAACTGTATATTCAGTATGCAGCAATAACAAACCAATGATGATGGAGGTGGATACCACCTTTATGGCAGGTATAAAAAGACATCTGATGAGAAAGTGATATCAGCCAGGTGATGATTCATGTGCCCCTAGTTTTCTTCCTAAAAGTGTTTATCCCATGGTAGGCACATTTTATTTGTCACATTTCTTTCATTATACTATGCCAAACATTATACACTTCAAGTGGAATCTTACCATATATTTTGATTAGCTGCTCAGCTTACAGTAAATATAAACAGAAGCTTACAGTATTCAATAGACAAAGTTCCACTGAGGTAACTAAAATAAAAACATGTATATTTTGAAATCAGAAAGCCTTCTTTAAATAAGCACATAATTGCAAGAAAAATAAATATTAAAAATACATATGCCCCAGGATTCAATAAACTCCATGCAGAAATAGTGCTATTCCTCCACAGAGTGACCCATGTCCGTTTCTGCATAGCCCTGACAGCAGCGCACCTTGCATATTCATGAAGGTGTGCTTCTGCTAAGGCTAAGTGGACACAAACACTACTGAGTGCAGGGTGTGTGTTTAAGTAGTGCTCACGCATCTAACATGCTCCCTGCACTCTAAAAGTGCCATATGGCACTTTTTAAATGTATTTCAGTGTCTGGGGACACTGAAAGCAAATAAAATAGTAAAACAGTATCTGTGGACACTGAAATAAATAGGAGATCATGAAATAAATGCAGAGGGTGTGTGACAGGTACTGTCACAAACCCCTTGCATTGTCAAAGTGCCACACGACATTTTCCAAGTGCTTTTATTGTCAGCAGACACTGAAAGCAAGAAGTTTAGATAGGAAGCAATGCAGGGGGTGTGTTACAGGTACTGTTACACCCCCCCTGTATTGCAAAAGTGCTATACGGCCATAGCCCTCAACTGTACAGGTTTCCGCAGAATGTCCACATGTTTGTCTCACATACCTTTCAACCTCTTAGATCAAGAAATCTGGACAAAGCCGTAAATAATGGGGGGGGGGGGCAAAGGCTCAGGACATTTTTTAAATATTGCTCTTACTAACTTGGAAAGTTGATAGAATAACAGGTTTTGCATTAGCATGAATTTTCTGAAGGATATGAAGTCTGAAACTCAAATGTCTGTCATTATTTTCTGACTTAAACTCTGAGTGATATGTCAATGATTTGCTAGAAAACCACAGTCAAATAAGAAATGAACTAAAAATATGAGGCAAAAATCTGTACAGTTGGGAGGTATGCTGCCTCATATTTTTGGTGTGTTCCCCCAATATCTGTCCCTACCTGGCAAAAAGCAGAAGACTGGAGTCATTAAATAATGACAAACATTTGGGTTAAAGATTCCACATCCTTTGGAAAAGTCATGCTAACGTAAAACCTATTATTCTATCAACTTTCAAAGTTTGTAAGAGCATTATTTAAGATCTGTCCCTATTTGTCCCCTTACAATTGCCCTTACTGTGATTGACAAGGAATACTGATACATGTAAATAAAGTGAATTTATTAATTTTCTGGGTTTTTCCATTCTAAGTTAAGTATAAGCGCAGCTGAGTGGGTTTGCGCATTACGGCTCTCTGCTCAGTATTGATTAAACATCTCCTAGCAGGTAAATAAAAATGTATAGCTAAACTCATAACAATGAAATGCTGTAGTGGTTAAAGTCGCAGCTTTACATGCAGGTGTTCACAGTTCGAATACCAAAACAGGCACTTAATGTTTACATGGGAAGCATTGTTAAAATTAATTTATTTATGTTAAATTATGTAGTAAGTGATGCTTGTCACTCAGGGTAGTGTAGCTGGTCCAAAATGGAAGTGCCAATGCATATAACATGTGAAATTATCTGTGTATACACAAGTATCCCATACAGTACAGTCACACTCCAAGGTAATGTAATGAAAGCACATAGGGGGATGTCATGTAAAGTAAATCATATACACATGTTAGTAATGATGAATTAATCTACAATCCTGCTAATCCTGCAATCAGCCTCACTACAGGATATGTGCCCACAGAATGCCGTACAGCAACAGTGGTCCCACTCCACAAAGATGGAGCCTCTACAGACCCTGGAAACTATTGCTCCATAAGCCTGACTAGCTTAGTCTGCAAGGCTATGGAGAGGATCATCATGGAGCTCATAAACAAAGACATTGGGGACCTACAGACACTAGATCCTACCCAGTTCGGCTTTGTCAAGGACAGATCCTGCCTTTTGAACCTGGTTGACTTCTTCGAAACAGTCACCAAAGCCATAGATGAAGGGAAGGTAGTCCACACAGCCTATCTGGACCTTGCAAAGGCATTTGACACAATACCCCACTCAGGCATCATAGATAAGCTAGCCAGCTTAAATATAAACCCCTATGTCACAAGATGGGTCGCAAACTGGCTCAAAGACAGAATCCATAGAGTGAGAGTTGCTGGAGCCACATCCGACTCGAAACCGGTCACAAGTGGCATTCCACAGGGTTCTGTCCTGGGACCACTCTTGTTCGGTATATACTTTTCCGAGGTACAGGCAAATGTGGGAGGACTATGGCTCACCAAGTTCGCAGATGACTGCAAACTGAGCGCCATAATCAACTCTCCAGCTGACACAAACATCCTTCAAAAAGGTCTCACAGAGACAGATAACAGGTGCCAGCGCCATGGTTTAAAGGTAAATGCCAAAAAATGTATAGTCATACCCTTTGGCAAAAACAATGTGCCCACAAATTACCACATAGGCGGAAACCCATTAAGTACAGAGAAAGTTATTAGGGACCTGGGGACCCATGTTGATAGCAATCTCTCCTTTGTAAACCACATTGCCAAAGTGGTTAGAAAGACCTTCTACATAGCCCATCTCATCACGAAGGGTTTCACATCAAGATCAAGAGAGGTAATTGTGCCCCTTTATTTATCCCTCATCAGGCCCATCATAGAATACAATGCCCCTTTTGGGATGTACCTTACCCGACACCTGCAGCAATTAGAAAGACCCCAAAAGTATCTCACCAAGAGGATCAAGGGTCTCAAACAGATGCCATATGCTGCTCAGTTAAAAAAACTCCAGCTCTACTCAGTTGCATACCACTTACTTCGAGTCAATCTATGCCTGACATACAAAGCTATGTCAAATCCAGAATTAATGTACATGCTCCACCTCAGTAAATCTAAATCCCTTAGAGCCACATGCTCGAGGGACTTGAACCTCAGCACAGAAATAAATAGAACTTGCTGGAGGGACAGGTTCATAATCCAGAGGCTCCCTTCGCTCTGGAATAGAATTCCAGTTCATGTGAGGCAGAGCACCTCACTGAATCTCTTCAAGAAGAATCTCGATAGGTGGATTGGGGATCGTAGGTTTGTCCCAGGGATTACTCCCATGTCACTATTAGACAGAGGCACAGTAAACTAAACCTTAAAAAGGGCACAGTATACTCAAATCAAGGGGTGGCATAAGCCATACAGAATCGGGCTAGGCTTATAATTGCCCCAGGGCAGATAGCCTAGTATGAACCTATGAACCTATTGTTTTAAAATGAAATCTGAGCAATACTAAGCAGTGCTCAGCTATGCTTAGCCAATTTAAGCATTGCTTAGACATAAATTCTAAAAAGCAGTTAGCTCAGCTAAGCGGATTTGTGCACTGTTAAGCACCGCTCAACACTTACCCCTTTAAGCATTGATTAACACAGATTAGTGGCTTAGTGCACAACTGAGCTGTGCCCAACAGTTTCAACATGGTCCAATGACAGCAAAGGACAGGAATATGGCCTTATTTGAACTGCACAGGTGTGAATACAGCCAGAACTTGTTGTAGTTGATCTGTGCAGGTACTATGTTGGGCATTGGTGAAGGAGCACGCTTTCGGGTGCAGTGCTGGGGGCATTCAGGAGGAGTCCAGGGTCATGGCTGGACCCCTTGTAGAAAACCATGATGGGAGACTGCTTCAGGGCCAGTGCTAGGGATCACAATACAAAACAGAGGCCTGGGACCATCTCACACATGATCTCACCAGTGCTACTGGCATCCCCCGAACTGTTGAGCAGGTATGGCATCATTATGCTGACCAAAAGCAAAGGAAGGGAGCACTGTTGGCCCAGTGGATCCAAGAAGCAATGGCATGGAATGCTCCAGTAGTGTGTAGGTATAAGTATCAAGTAGTTTGAACCAAAGTCTAGCTTGAGTATGTGATAGATGGGTATGCATTATGTTTGTTTTTCTCTCCTACAGCTGCAGCAGAGAGGGCTAGCAACACCGAAGCCCATGCCGACAGACTGTTAAGGCTGCGCCAAAAGGCTGCTGAGTACAAATCTATCTTGCAGTATATAATGCAAATGGCAAAGAAGAAGTACGTTTATTGTAGATGTAATGTTACTGTGTTAACCAAATAAATAAAGTTTGTTCACCTAATATTGATCTACAGGATATGTAGTACTAAAACACTCTGTCATGTCACTGTAATACAGATCTATACCAAAAACTGCTGTGTTTACTCTAGTATGTTGTAGAAATAGAATTAATAGAGGTTCTCCACAGAAAATATGGCTTTGACAGCATGCATTAACTGAGGTTGTTCTGAGAACCAGCTGTTTGAAATATGAAATATATACTGCACTAAGCTCTGAACCTGTAATAGTAATGTATCACAGTGTGTCCCATGCAGCACTGCCATATGTTAACCTTTGCTTTTCAGATTGTATTATGTCAAAGGATTAATGCACAGTACACTATCTGTCATGCATGCATCTCAGGATTACAAGGTCAGACCATCTAACCAAGAAACCAGTCAAACAAGAAACAACAGTTCCCCAGTAGCTCAGCATGATGAGAAATAGCTTAGTTGTTAACTTTGCCCACCCAGACATGGTTCAAATCCAGGGAGTAGTAGTAAGATGCGTGCATATTTACACACAAGGAATCAGGAATAAATGTAAAAACAGTCAGGTACTGTTAACAGATATTTTCTCCATAGGTTTTACAGGTAAAGAAATGTTGGTAATAGCTGTATAAAGGGTATACTAATGCACCATGTACAACTGTTCTACTGTCCAACCCCATGCCTGCAAATGACAGCAGGATAGGTACATACAACATGCACTCTCCCTGATACATGTGTCTCAAGTGTCATGCTGTCAGAGCTAGTAGTCACTGCTGCCAATAACCCTGAACACAGATAGGAAACCAGGTGAAGTATGCCAGTAGTACACTCAGATAACAGCAGTGCAGGGTACCCATTCTGTGCCAAATATGTAACCCTGACATGTACGAGTCCCCTCTAGTCATGTACCCAGAGTTGTCACAATTTGCCCCATACCATTCTTGGTTGACAGTTTAATAGGTAGGTTTGTGCTACAAAAGCAATGGGCCATAGGTAGATATAAATTAAGGACAGACCCGTAAAGTATTGAGCAGTGCTGTTGTGAAAAAATAGAAGCCTAAACAGTTGTTATTGGACTTTTTGTCTCTCCCCCACCCTTTATCTGCATCAGTGATTATCATTCATATACTATGGATATGTTGTTTTCAAAACATAATGTTGGTACTTGAATTCTATTATTGTTCAAATATTTGACTGGTTGCATGTTAACATACCTTGTTCAAATACCATTGTTGGTGGCCTGTTGCTGTCAGTGTTACTGGCATACTGTTACAATGCATACTGTTGTTCCATTTATGCATGTATTCTGTTTTCTATGCAACCATTTCAACTTTGTTGTATGGGGTTAATTGGAACACCCACGCATGCTGTTATAACTAATTTTGAAATGTTTTGTTCATGACAAACGAATATATTTTGTAAAACCTCAACACCATAGTATGTTTGGGAAGGCAGATTCCGGCAGATCTGCCTGTCTCACCTCATCTGGACGTGGCACTGAGCCCCAGCATATCTGGGACCCAACCCAGAACTGCCTCCTCTGGTAGTCCTGCATCACCTTTGGGTGGAACTACCTCAGGGGATGGGGTCCTTCCCCCCCCTGGGCTCGGGCGCAGAGAGGACCCCATCACCCACTGCTAGTTCTGGGGTATGTTGTGAAGCATCATCTGCATGGAGATGGATGGATCGCTGTGCCAGATGGAGGGCTGCCTGGTGCACCTTGTGGGTCAGGCTGCCACTCCTGTCCAGCCAACAGCACAGCAACCTTTGGGGCCATGAAGGTGCAGTGGTGACTGCCAATGTGTAGGGACCTCAGTCCCACTGTATCCATTTGGGGGCTCATGGGCTTCAGATTCCCAACCACCCTCCCTGTCAAAGGTGTTTACCCCCTCATGTGTCATATACTGCCCCTGTCTGCTATCTTGTCTATCTGCAAATGCAACCTATCCTATCCAACTTATCTCACCAAACATACCTACAGCCCTTTCCCAACATCCCACTCTCACCTTAAAACAAAAAATGGGCATCTGTCCTGCAAAATAATCATTGCCCCATACGTAGCTCTACATTTCTCCCCATGTACAGTGAAATTAGTCAACCCTATCCAAAAATTATTCTACAAATGTCTGTCACCAACACCCTTCCCTGTGGGGTATGAGGCTGTAAATTCCAAAATTTCCACACCAGTCACAGCTGTTGCTTTAGGAGAAATCTCCTTTCCTACACCCACCCTGCACATCCCTAGTTGGTTTTCCTAATGTTTTACTCCCTGCTTGTACCCATTTCTCCACTTTCCTAGCACCCTTTTTTTCTTTTCTTTAATTAAAATTAGCACGATTGTAAGCAGGAGTAAGCGGTGCTTACAGAAGCTAGGAGGAATTAACCATCTATTAGCATCACTTAGCTTTGCACAAAACTGTGCAAACCTGCTTACAACAGCTTAAAATTGCTTTAATCACTCTGTCTCCATGAGCCCTTGTTCTGCTCAGCAACAAAATAATCAGCTTTGCCAAATCCCGAACCCAGGACACTGTGCACTACAATCATAGCAACATACCACTACACCATCTGAGTTGTGAAGATTTGCTTTTACAAACATATCATGCTTTATGGTCATTTAACATTAATGAAAAAAGTCATCACTACCAAGTCTTGAACGTAGTGTGCACTACAATTATAGCAACATAATACTACACCACCTGAGCTGTAGGAATTTGTAATGCTTTTACAAACATATCATGCACTACAGTCATTTAATATGAGGGAAAAATTCATATCCGTAGTACTCTTATATACATATATATGTATAAATACACACACACACACACACACACACACACACACACACACACACACACACACACACACACACACACACACACACACACACACACACACACACACACACACATACACACACACACACACACACACACACATATATATATATATATATATATATATATATATATATATATATATATATTTATACTCACCCTCTTATTTCAAGACATCTGCAAATAGTCAGACAAACTGGGGGGGATAAAGGCCAAGCAACAGTGACATATTTGAAATATGGCTGTTATAAACATAGAAGTCTGCTAGAGTAGCATGATTTGCTTTAACATATATTTTCTGATAGATCTCGGGTCTGAAACACAAATGATTGATATCATTTTCTTATGTCAATGCTCACATCATCACAGTGATTTGTCAGAAACCCACAACTGTTATGGGGAAAAGACACATCTGGACAGTGGAGAGATATGACCGCAGTCATGTAACAGAAGAGAAAAAACATTAAGAGCTGCCAACCATTTCACTCAGCACCTTCTGGACTACAGTCAGACCAACCCAACACTACTCCAAATTAGCTCTGGGGAATTACTCTTGCATTTGCAAATATATCATGCACTGCAGGAATGCAACTGTAGGTTAAATCAGACATTGGTGGAAAATTGTCCACCCACAACCATTTGCACCACAGTCACAGCAACATACCAGTACTCCAACTGAACTCTGGAGTATAATGACTGTTTGAACAAACATATCCTGATTGCCAGTCATACACTACATTGACATATACTGCCCCAGGTCACAGTCTACTGGGAATCCTGAGGTGTTACAGGACATTTCTCAATCTGTCCCTACAAACATATACACCTGATAAACCACCAGCAACTGTAGCAGCATGCACAGTCAGATAGAAAAGGATCTATGACACCCACATCTGCCACTCTCCCTGCACAGCCCAACAAACATTTACACAATGCACTGCTACACAATCTAGACAGTCTGTTAACAATGGCCAGGCATACATAACTCTCAACTGTACAGATTTCCATGGAATGCCAGATGTGGTACCATATTCATGGCCACTGAAGCATACCACTTCCAGGAGTCTGCTAAGTCACTGGGATGATATCAGGAATGAAGTCACTATATCATGATATACCATTCCTCTGGACCTCTTACTGCAAGATATCTTGACAAAGTCTGACATATTTGGGGACAGGGGTCTGAAAAGAGGGACATATCCCACATAATGGTGTCACAAACTGAAACAGTTGCTAGTGTTACAGGGTTTGCTGTAACATAACATCCCTGAAGTATATGATGTCTGAAACACAAATGGATGTCAACATTTACTGACTTCACTCCTCACATTATCCTACTGATTTCTCAAAAACAGAAATTTTCTGAGGAACAGAACAAACATAAGAGGCAACCCTCTGGGCATTCTGCAGACACCTGGACAGTTGAGAGGTATGTCAGAGAAATATCACTGTCAGATGTCAAGTCACACAGAAAATACATGTCCAGACAAACCCTGTTACTCTAGCAATCCTCTATGTGTACAACAGCAATACTTACTTACTTACAATCTGTACCCAATTCTTGAACTTTGTCACCCATTTTGTTGAGCTGTCTCCACAATTCTTTTTCTGTGATATATTCCCACCTACCGTCTGTGAATCTGTAACTCCCACACCTCCATAATGTACGCCTCACAGGTAAGGAAAAGGGGCAAGGCCCACATGAAGGACTTAACTACAGCACTGTGTTGCTATGGCATTGGCTAATGGAAAGACAACACAGCTGCTCTGGATGCAAGTAGCAAGTGGGAAACACCAATTGATGCACAAGCCATCACCTGCTCATGAGCATTACCTACAAAAGGCAGGCTGCTGACTATGCAAAACGGGTATGAAATCATCTACATAGAGACAGACTGTGACTACACAAAACTAAACATTAGCATTATTCTGAGGAAACACATCAGCACTACAACAGGTATGGCAACCAATTATGCATGTAATGTAATGGAATGCAGAAGGGGAGATGCAGTAATGTGAAATATGAAGTTAAACACTAGGTCGCAACAAGACTTGCTGGACTCACATGTTGCTATCCAGCACTTATGCCCATTCCTGCTGGCCCTGTCTGCAGTGACATAGATCACAGCTCTGGCCCCCTGAGTCACCCCAGCAAAGGACAGCTCATGTATGACTACTACTGGAGTGCCTGTTATCCAGTACTGACTGTGACACTGCTAAGCCAGCTACCTGGGATGTTGTAAATATTCACGTCACCTGTGAATGCTACTCTGATATGCTTGTCTTACAAATGTAAGAGACTTATATAGGGTATGTGCATAGTACACAACTGGTGCAGAAGTGTGTGTGTTGAACTGCATGTTATATACTGAGCACATACCTTTCATCTGGCCAGAGTGTTGCAGAATGACCACATGTTTGCCTCATAATTGTAGTCAATGCCTCATACAGTTGTGTAGTGTCTGACAAATCACTGGCAACCCAGTAAAGACTGAAGTCATAACATAATAACAGACATTTGAATGTCAGATGCCATATCCTGCAGACTATTCCTGTGAATGCAAAACCATCTTTGCTAGCAACTAAGTGTGTTACAGCTAGATTTATAAAGTGTCACTATTGTCCTGCCTTTGCCCACCATTGATGTGTGCCTTTGTGCAGATATCTTGCTCTAACAGGAGCTAGGGGCCTTAGCATGAAACACATGTCATTGCAAGCGTACCTTGCCCTGGAGGATGCTGACATTTGTGCAGTCACTGACACCTGGTTTGCAGCTGTGAAGGACACACTAACCTTGCCAGTTTACTCATCCCACCATTCATTTAGACCTCCAATGGAGGACTACAAAGCCACAGGAGGTGGAGTTTTAAACATTACCATACACATATACACCTCCAGGCTGGCCAAACAGTATGACACACTGGAGACATCCCAAGTGCAGTTAACTGTTGAAAAAACACCTATTCAAATCATAGCGAGCTACAGACCCCCAACCATGACTCTGGACACCCACCACACCTATATGGACTTGCTTGAATCTGTCAGGATTCAACCATCTACCTTCTTCCTGGGTGAATTTAACTACCCAGCCATAGTGTGCATGACCTATTCTACCTGAACCTGAATGCACAGAGATTCCTTGGCTTTGTCAAAGGCAATGCATTGGATCAGCTGGTCAACACTCTGATGACAGGTGGAAATATCCTGTACCTGGTCCTAACCAACATGAGTAGCCACTGTAGCACTCTTACAGTGTCATTCTCCTTGGTAAGATCTAACCACATAGTCATCACTGTTGAGGTCACCATCTCCCCTGCCCCTCCTGGGAGGGTCAAACAAAATATCCTTTACAAAAATGACTATAAATCTCTTTAGATCATAGCTTTACAGTCTCCATCCCATCAGTTGGAACTAGCAGTAGCATCCAAGCCCACACCACAATACTATGTAAGCATCTACTTAGCTGATGGACTCAGCAATACCTGACAGGACAACATAATCTCCCTCAAAGTAGGATAAACCTCTGTTGTGGACAGCAGCAATACACAAATACCATAATAGGTGGAAATAATTGCTAGACAGGGCCAGGAGGGGCCAGGTAGATAATTGGAAGCAATGTCACCTTGGTCTGAACAAGCAAATAAGGTCACAGGTGAATTACCCTAAGGCTATCTTTGAGTGCAAATTGGACACATCCACCAAGGCCAATCACTAGACCTTCCACACATATGTCTGCAATCCCAAAGGCAACATCCAAATCTGCTCTGTAGTGGTGACCAATAACACGACATGCACATACGACATAGATATAGCCAACCTGCTGTAGACAGGTTAAGTTGTAAACATCACACCCCTGTCCCCCCATTGGTACACATGGACATACACAGCACCTGCCCTCCTTACCCTCATCATAAGGAAGCAGGTCCATAATGCCCTCTCAAAGGCAACACACAGAAGTCTCCATAGGCCTGATACCATCTCCATCTGGCTGCATCCTACATGAACTCAGGCATGAGCTCTCAGCTCCATTACACACTGTAGTTAACCAAAGCCTGAGCACCAGTGTCATCCCATCTACACAGAGGACAGCCACTGTCAACCCTATACACAAAGGTGGAGCAAGCTACTGACTCAGCCAATCATATGCACATCAGCCTAACTAGTCTGATCTGCAGGGGCATGGAAGGCAATACCAAGGACCTTATAAACAGGGACACTGGCAACCTCAAAATGCTTGAGCTCACACAGTGTGTTATTGTCAAAGGGAGATCAGGCCTGTTAAACCTGGTTGACATCTCTGAAATGATCAACAAACAAAAGGATGAGGGGAAGATGGTGAACGCTGCATACCTTCACCTAGCCCAAATGTTTCACAATAATCCCCAGGTGCCCATGATACATAAGCCTACACAGCTAGGCATCAACATGTATGTTACCAGATAGGTAGCTAACTGGCTCATTGATAATAATCACTCAGTCAAAGTAGTGGAAGACACCTCTAGTAGTAGACTTTTATAGAGTGGTGTACCCAAAGGATCAGTCTGGGGGCCTCTACTGTCTGAGATATACATTTCTGAGGTACAAGACAAAACCAGTCATCTGTGACTGACCAGGTTTGCAGATGATTGCAAGCAGGCCACTGTCTTACATTCCTCTACTGAATGCCAGGAGATGCATCATTTTTCCTGTTGTGGTAGATGTCATCCACACTAATTATGACAGTAATAATAATGCACTGAACATGCAATCAGGTGTGAGGTGACTTGTGCACCAAGGTTGGTAGCAACCTGACAGTTTCCCACTCTGTGGGTACCATTGTATGGAAGGCTGTCTACATGGAACAGCCTCACAAATATGGGTATGTCATCCAAGAACCAGGGGGACACAACATCCCTGTACTCCACCCTTATCAGACACATTACAGAGTACAATGACTCCTTTGGCATGTACCTTGCCAAGGAAATGCAGCAGTTGCAGAGACCACAGAGGTTCCTGACCAGGTAATTTCAGGGGCTGCAACACCTGTCCTATACAGATAGGCTGAAAGCCCTGTCCCAGTACTCAGTCTCATACAGACTGAACATAGGTGACTTGTGTCTGGCATACAAGGTCATTTCCACACCAGCCTTGACAGAGTTTCTGCATATCCATAAGGGACATGTGTGGAAGTCTGGGCTAGGGTTATCAGGGCATCCATGCCAATAGCCTGGTATCATCTTATGAAGTTATGCACCTGGTACTTTACATGTTTCCTGTATGCATTGCAGACTGTCCTGCAATGTTGTCTGAAATAAATCCCTGTGAGTCTGAATTGTGTACATACTGCAGTGATAAAGTATTCTCTTGTTCCTTCATTAGTTATTATCACATATTGTTACATCTTGTCATTATGTCTGGTCTGTTTAGCAGTATGTCAGCTCTCACAGTATTTGCATATGCACTTAGTGACACTGTATAGCTCACTCCAGTAGCCTTGGTCATGGTCACACTTACCATTCTGCTCATAGGCCCATCACACAGTAGGATTCGTCACCCTTCGTTGAGGGCCTTACAGTAGCTGTTAAGGAGATGGATTGTGGCAGTCAGAACTATGTTAAGGTCTGGCCTGAAGAGCCCATAGGTGGCACAACTGTGCCAGACTTTACCGGGAATGTGTGTGTGTGTGTGTGTGTGTGTGTGTGTGTGTGTGTGTGTGTGTGTGTGTGTGTGTGTGTGTGAGTACCAGCAGACATACTACTGCAGGCTATTCATTTACATATGTTTCTTCCCCTTGCAGATGAACATGGGGGTTGTTGTCTCTCCTCCTCACAACCTGATGTCAGTGTCTTAGCAGACTGTCAAGATGATGGTGTCATACTGAGGCACAGGTGGGGTTGTCAGGGCCTGACACAGTGCCATTGGTTGCTATCTCACCTTCATCCACAATGTCCCCACACAAAATCAGTATTCCTACACATACCCAGTCCCCAGCAGCCACAGATAATGGCCAGTTGGAGGGTGGTGGAATGGTACAGGCTAGTGTGGGGATTATGGCAAGTGTGAGTGGAGACACTAACCATAACCAGAGAGCAGGTGAGGTCACACACAGGCAGATGGACGAGGTGCTTGACAGAGGACTGCTGCCCATCAAGCCCCTGTCGCAAGTACCACAGCAGGTGTCACCAGATGCATGTTACGGTCTATTATTGAGGCACAGGTGCCTACTGACCTCAACACCAGACAGATTTTCAGGGTCATGAATGTAGCACTTCCTGCCATGTGTGACGACCTCCATGGCATTTGTGCTGCCATACGTCATTTAGCTGATATTGTGGATAGATAGTGGGGTGAGAAGTTGTCACTGCTAGACCGTGCAATGTCTGTGCTTGAGCATATGATGGGAGCAGGGCATTGGCCAGGTAGACATGGGTCAGCAACATGATCAGCTGAGAGCCCACGTGGCCGTGCACATTTACAGTTCTGTAGTGCCAGTGCCACCAGCACTACTGAAGGGATGGTACTGTCCACACAACATCAGAGTAGGCTATAGGCACATGGTGCTGGCCAGTCCCATCAAGGACGTGGATCCAACAGACAGCAGTCACCATCAAGGAGTAGTACTGCATCTGTCCTTGGGCCTGTTAGTACCAGGGAGACTCCTAGTGGGACCAATTCCTGCCAGGAGATAGTAAACCGTGCATCCTGCCATGTACAGTCCATGGCTGTCCAACATAGCCCTATGTCAGGTATCCACATGTCTTGATTGTGTGCAAACACTCACACATCTCTATCACAGGCCTGTTACCACCAGACATGCACAGCTCCTCTGCAAGGCACATTTGAACACCATCCCTCCAGACACACACACACACACACACACACACACACACACACACACACACACACACACACACACACACACACACAATGTCAACCATATGGCCCATCCTAGGCCTCCGGCAATACCACACCACACCTTGTGCATGTGATGCTACTTGTGCCACAACCCTGTTATCCCTACCATTGATGCAGAGACATGCTCATATGGGTCTGATGCACAGCGTGAATATAGTATAGTGTAGTAATGTAATGCTGTGTAAAGTGCTGTCTGCTGGCAATAGTTATGGGCACACATCAAGGTGTATGTACCTTGTTAGCCAAGATTCATTATTGCTGTTAGTACAGCTAACTGTCTGTAGTGTCACATACTGTATTCTGTTTGTGATCCAGATGTCTGTATGTCTGTAGGCTGTGTGCCTGCCAACAGTAAATGATGACTATGGTGGAGTGACCTTTTCATAGCCAATGTACAGCTGTGTATGTACATATTTACTAGGTGTGTTTACATGCAACAGTGTGTGAGGGACAATTGTGGCAGATAGTTTAGCCTTGCATACATACCCATGACACAGCCAGCTAGCCTTCATACATGTCACCTGGGTGCTCTGTAGAACTGCAGGCTCACACATACAGAGGTGGTTACTTGAATACTGGCACTAGCTTCCTCACAAGCTTAGCCATTACTTTAACAGTAACAGATTCACCTATCAGCACCTGTTGCCCCTGCCATTTCTGTCCCATCCACTCAAGCTTCATGCAGGTGATAAGGGTATGCCTGATGCTGTGTATGACAGGTGTGAGGTATGTATTCCAGACACAGGTTAGCCTGTGTCATTCTAACCTGACAATCTCCAGCATGTGTGCCTGCTAACTCATATGCACCTCTGACTTGTCATGCTGGTAGTTCACACAGAGTCATAGTCCTGTATATGTGGCAGCTGTTGAATGGCTGAGCACAGCCCCTACCTGCACAATCTTATGAACGATAGTGCTAGATACAGAACACAAATTGCACAAACATAATGTAGTGTTTCAGTGTCTGCCACTACTATTCAAGTGGGTGACAATTTCAGGGGCTTTTAGGATTGCCAGTGGTGGGTTCAGAGGACCTTAACATGGTATAGCCATCTGACACACATACACACACACACACACACACACACACGCACACACACACACACACACACACACACACACACACACTGCCACACTGCTGCATGGGGACATGCATTGAAGCACACATGCATATGGAGCTGACACTTCTGAGAGTAAATTACCTACCCATCTATTTATGTACAATACACAGTGAAATGGCCATTCCATGCACCACAGTGGCTTGGTGTTAGAAAATGTGTAACTGTTCTTGTATGGTGGATGACATCTGCATGGGCTGAAACTAGGTTGGCAATGGGGGAGTTCACAGGGTGGAGGAGGCACACAAAATGGTATAGCCATCACATACACACAATAAAGACAGACACAGGGGCTGTGCATACAGAAACACAAACACAGTTGCCAGTAGACATATTAGCAACCCTACGTATCCACTTGTATGTACTATAGTGCTATGTACACATGACATGCTCCACATAGATTATATGCCTGGGACATAACACACATCCTCTTACAACAAGTAATCTTGCAAATACCATCATGGATGGTGCAGTAACCCACCAGAAATAGGAACCGGTCTCATCTGCTGCTCCTACAAACCTGCACAAGTGATAGAGTGACAGACTTTGTAGCAACATGATGTGTCAATCAGGTACGATGTCTGCTGCTGGCATGTGTGTCACTATGATAACGGTGACATATCTGGCAATGATATCACAGAAATGCTCGTTGTTAGGAGACACAGACCATGTCTAGGTTGCAAACATGGATATTCTGTGTACATTTGTACAGCTGACTGGTATGGGCTGTATAGTGTTACATGGTGCATGTGAGGCAGATGCCATTAACAGGCTCTTGAAAGTAATGTCATGGGTAGGGGGTCAACAGGCCTTAAAATGGTATAACCTACACACACAACAACCACAGGGGATATAGGTTCATAGGTTCATAGGTTCATACTAGGCTATCTGCCCTAGGGCATTTATAAGCCTAGCCAGAATGTGTTTGGCTTTTGCCACCCATTTTAAATTTATTTTGCTATGCCCTTTTTCGAGGTTAGTATACTGTGCCTCTGTCTAACAGTGACACAGAAGTGATACCCGGGGTAAACCTATGATCTCCCATCCACTCATCAAGATTCCTCTTGAAGAGAGTCAATGAGGGACTCTGCCTAACCTGGACTGGGATTTTATTCCAGAGTGAAGGGAGCCTCTGGGTTATAAATCTGTCCCTCCAGCATGTCCTATTTATTTCAGTGCTGAGGTTCAAGTCTCTTAAGCGCGTAGCTTGATGGGATTTGGATTTTCTGAGGTGCAGCATGTCCATTCCGGGTTGGACATGGCTTTATACATCAGGCACAGATCACCTCTGAGCAGGCGGTATGCCACTGAGTAGAGCTGGAGTTTCTTTAAGTGGGCAGCATATGACATCTGTTTGAGCCCTTTGATCCTCTTGGTGAGGTACTTTTGGGGTCTTTCCAGTTGCTGCAGGTGTCTGGTAAGGTACATCCCAAAAGGGGCATTGTACTCAATTATGGGCCTGATGATGGATGAGTAAAGAGGCACGATGACCTCCCCTGATCTAGATGTGAATCCCTTCATGATTAGGTGGACTATATAAAATGTTTTTCTAACCACTTTGGCCACGTGGTTGTCAAATGAGAGATTGCTATCAACTTGGGTCCCCAGGTCCCTAATTACTTCTTCTGTACTTAATGGATTACCACCTATGTGGTAATTTGTGGGCACTTTGTTTTTGCCAAAGGGGATGACTATACACTTTTTGGCATTTAGCTTGAGGCCATGGCTCTGGCACCAGTTGTCTGTTTCTATGAGGCCCTTTTTGAGGATGCTTGTGTCAGCTGAAGAGTCGATTATGGTGCCCAGTTTTCAGTCATCTGCAAACTTGGTCAGTCACAGTCCTTCCGTGTTGGCCTGTACCTCCGAGAAATATATACCGAACAAGAGAGGTCCCAGGACTGAGCCTTGTGGGACACCACTTGTAACTAGTTTGGAGTCTGACATGGCTCCAGCAATTCTAATCATGTGGGTTCTGTCCTTGAGCCAGTTTGCAATCCATCTAGTGACATAGGGGTTTATATTTAAGCTGGTGAGCTTATCTTTAATGCCCAAGTGGGGTATTGTATCGAAGGCTTTTGCGAGATCCAGGTAGGCTGTGTGGACCACCTTCCCCTCGTCAATCGCCTTGGTGACTGTTTCAAAGAAATCAACCAGGTTTAAGAGGCAAGATCTGCCTTTAACAAAGCTGAATGGGTAGGATCCAGTGTCTGTAGGTCCCCAATATCTTTATTTATGAGGTCTATGATGATCCTTTCCATAGCTTTGCAGACCAAGGGCTTATGGGGCGATAGTTTCCAGGATCCATTGAGGCACCACCTTTATGGAGAGGGACCACTGTTGCTGTACGCCACTCTTTGGGCACATATCCTGTAGTAAGGCTGAGATTGAACAGTAGTTTTATGTTTGGGTTTAGCTCTTCTTGGAGTTCATGTAGGACGCAGCCCGGGACACCGTCTGGTCCCATTGATGCTGTGTTTTTTGCTTTGGAGAGGGCGGCTCTTACCTGAGAATCAGAGATGTCAGGGGGGCAGCACTCTGCTGGGATAGATATTTGCCCTTTGGTGGGAGAAGTTTGCGCTGAATCTGTCAGCTAGGATGTTGGCAATGTCTGTGGGTTCAGTGTATTTTTTGTCATTTTGGACTAATTCTGAGCATATCTGGGAATTACCACCCAGGTTCCTAACATAACTAAAAAAAGCCTTGTGATTATCCTTAGTGTCCTGTGCAATTTTTCTCTCGAAGCTGGCCTTAGACAATTTTATGAGTGCCCGTAGTTTTTTGCTAATACTGATCAGTGATGCCTTCCCTTTTTTGGATTTTTCTCTATCATTTAGTAGCTTCCTCCTTCTATTGTATAGTTTGTTTATGGCTGGGGTCCACCAGACAGGACGTCTGCCTTTGGAGGACTGGTTCTTGGTTTTATTTGGGATCGCATGATCCATGCATTCCTGAAGGTGTTCATAAAATGTGTTTATAACAGATTCTGCGGTCTGGGCCGTATTTTCCACAGGCCCTGGGGCTTTGAAGGATTCCACCTCGGTTTTGAGGAGTATGAAATTTGCTTTAGAGAAGTTTTTTACTGTGGTTTTCTGGGCAGGGGGTGGGGTCGGGATGTGAATATCCAGTGAGATTAGTTTATGGTCTGATCTTATCAGTGAGGGATACACTTCTGGTCTGGAGCATAGAATCCCCATGTTGGTGATGATCAGGTCCAGTATGTTTTCCCCTCTTGTGGGAGTGGTAACAAGTTGTTCCATAGCATTTGAGTTTATAAATTCTAGGAACCTTTGGGCTAGGGTGTTGGAGCTATTAATGCTCCCAGTCTATGTTTGGGTAGTTGAAGTCAATATAATGGTGTATGGAGAGACCTTCATATTTTCCAGTGTTCTCAGGAAGGCCGAGTGGGGTTCCTGGGTTTGGGAGGGTGGTCTGTAGCAGGCTATAAACTGGAAGGCAGTTTTACCCACTGTTAGTTGCACATGGATAGTCTCTGATGCTTCGTGCTTTGCCACCAACCTGGAGGTGTAGGTATCTTTGATGAATATCGATACTCCCCCTCCTTTTTTGGTTCGTTCCAAGTTTTGGGGCCGAAAAGCATGGTATGAGGTATAACCTGCTAGTGCTGGGGTGCTCTCGGGAGCCCTGAACCAGGATTCTGTTACTGCACAGATATCGATGTTCTCCATGCTAAGGAGAGTTTCGAGTGCGTGCATCTTGAGGTTTAGACTTCTGGCGTTGAGTAGCATTACTCTTAGTTTCTTTTCCCTTGTGATACCTATGGAAGTGAGTTTGTCTTTTGAGCCTTGCCTAAAAAAGGCACTATAGGGGTAGCAAGAGCCTTTGCCAATATCCAAAAGCCCAGGGGTGACAGATGCAAGCTATCCCTAGCGAAGCATCATGGCTTGTCGAGCATATCATCCCAAGCTGACAGGCATTGGATCCCCTTTGAATGACACCAGTACTTAAGCCAATTGTTGAAATTGATCATCTTCACACACACACTACAATAGTTACCAGTATTAAGATTAGATCCCCTACCAATCTAATTATTTGTACTATTGTATTGCATAGTTATTGCACACACAACAGAGCTTAGAGGGCTGACAAGTGTATACAGGTACATCTACGGTGAATAACATCAGCAGGGCTTGTAAAGTAGGGCAAAGGGAAGTGTACTGGTGGTACATGCCTCAAAATGGTATAACCCACACCCCCAGAGGATGTGATTCTCACACAAACACACACAGGATATTATTCACACACACACACACACACACACACACACACACACACACACACACACACACACACACACACACACACAGACACACACACACAGACACACACACACACAGAGTATCATAGTTGCCAGTATTGAGTTTAGAACTCCTACCTATCTAGTTATGTGTACTACAGTGTTACACAGTTATCACATGCGCCACAGAGCTTACAAGCTTTAACAGTGTCCCAAGGTATGTCTAAGGTGAATTACATCAAGAACCCTTGTAAAGTATGGCAATGGGAAATGTAATGGGTGGGAAGGGCATCAAAATGCATTACCCTATAAACACACACAAACACCTTCACAAACACATTTGCCAGAACTGAGAATACAACCCTTGCCTATCTAGTTATTCGTACTGCACTACTATTATGTAGCTATTCATGTGCCATGGAGCTTATAGACCTGAGGGTTGTACAAAGGTACTTAAAGCAGGGCACTAGAAAGTGTAGTGGTTGGCAATGGCATAAAACTCTTTCACCTACAAACAAACACACACACACACACACACACACACACACACACACACACACACACACACACACACACACACATGTGCACACACGCGCACACACACACACACACACACACACACACACACACACACACACACACACACACACACACACACACACACACACACACACACACTTGCCAGGACTGGGATTAAAACCCCCTACGTATCTAGTTATTTGTAGTAAAGTGTGACACAGTTATCGCACATACTACAGAGCTTATAGAGCTGAGGGCTGTCCAAAGGTTTTTCTAAGGTGAATGACATCAGCAGGACTGCTAAAGTTGGGCACTGGGAAGTGTTGTGGGTGGGCAAGTCCTCAAAATACTTCATCCTACAAACATACACACTTACAAACACACTCACAGCAACTGAGAATAGAACCCTTGTCTATATATAGGGGTTCTAACCTCTGTCCTGGCAAATGCACACACCCCTGTCCTGGCAAACACACACACACACACACACACACACACACACACACACACACACACACACACACACACTCACACACACTTGCTGGAACTGAAAATAGAGCCCCTGTCTATCTAATAATTTCTACTATACTGTTATTTGCACTATAGTGTTACACAGTTATTGCACACACTACAGAGCTTACAGGGCTATCCAAATGTACTTTTAAGGTGAATGACATCAGCAGGACTACTAAAGTTGGGAACTGGAAAGTGTTGTGGGTGGGACAGTCCTCAAAATTCTTCATCCTACACACATACAAACACTTGTACACATACTTATAATACACACACACACACACACACACACACACACACACACACACACACACACACACACACACACACACACATATATATATTTGCTGGAACTGAAAATAGAACCCCTGTCTATCTAGTAATTTCTGCTATACTGTCACATAGTTACTGCATGTGCCATGGAGTTTATAGGGCTGAGGTGGTCCAAAGGTACTTCTAAGGTGAATGACATCGGCAGGACTGTTAAAGTAGGGCACTGGGAAGTGTACTGGGTGGGAATGGCCTAAAACTTTTTCACCTACAAATAAACAAATACACACACTTGCTGTCTCTCAAACACTCACACACACTCTTGCATTTGCCAGGACAGAGGCTAGAACCCCTACCTATCCAGCCATTTTTACTATAGTGTTACACAGTTATTGCACATGCTACAGAGCTTACAGGGCTGACCTGAGAGCACCCCGGCACTATTAGGTTTTACCTCATATCATGCGTTCCGGCCCCAAAACCCGGACCACTCCACAAAAGGAGGGGGTGTATCCATATTCATAAAGGATACTCACACCTCCAGGTTGGTGGCCATGCATGAAGCTCGAAACCATCCAGGTGCAACTAACCATAGGCAAAACTGCTCTACAAATTGTAGCATGCTACAGGCCACCCTCTCAAACTCAGGAACCCCACACAGCCTTCCTGAAGACACTGGAGGGTATAAATGTATCTCCAAACACCATCATATTGGGTGACTTCAACTACCCGAATATAGACTGGGAACATTACTCAAGCCTTAACTTTCTAGCCCAACGGTTCCTGGAGTTCATAAATTCAAATGCCATGGAACAGCTAGTTACTGTTCCCACGAGAGGAGAAAATATACTAGATCTCATTGTCACAAACATGGGGACAAAATGCTCCACACCGGAAGTAAATCCCTCATTGGTGAGATCTGATCATAAACTAATCTCACTGGAAATCCACATCCCGCCCCCACCCCAAACAAAAAAGACCATAGTGAAGAACTTCTCTAAAGCAAACTTCACACTACTCAAGACTGGTGTGGTATCCTTCAAGGCCCCTGAGTCAGAGGAAACCACAACCCAAGCTGCGGAAGCCCTTACAAATGCCTTCTATGAACACCTCCAGGACTGCATGGATCAGGCAATCCCAAATAAAACCAAGACTCTTTCCACAAAGGGCAAACGTCCAGTCTGGTGGACCCCAGCCATTAACAAACTTTACAATAAGAGGAGAAAGCTATTACATGATAGAACAAAATCCATAAAAGGGAAGTCACCCCTGATCATTATTAGTAAAAAAATACGAGCACTCATAAAATCAACTAAGGCCAATTTTGAGACAAAAATTGCCATGAATTCAAAGGACAATCATAAGGCCTTTTTCAGCTATGTTAGGAACCTGGGTGGAAACTCACAGATATGCTCAGAATTAGTCCAAAATGATACAAAAATCACTGAACCCACAGACATTGCCAACATACTGGCAGACAGGTTCAGTGCAAACTTCACCCTCTCCCCTAAAGGAGAGATAACTATCCCAGCCGAGTGTAGCCTCCCGGACATCTCAAATGCAGGTGAAAGCTGCTCTCTCTAAAGCTAAAACACAGCATCAATGGGACCGGATGGTGTCCCCGGCTGTGTGCTACACGAGCTAAATGAGGAATTAAACCCGCACATAAGGCAGCTGTTTAATCTCAGCCTTACCACAGGATACGTGCCCAAGGAGTGGCGTCGGCAACTGTGGTCCCACTCCACAAAGGTGGCGCCTCACGGACCCTGGTAATTACCGCCCATAAGCTTAACAAGTCTAGTCTGCAAAGCTATGGAGAGGATCATAATGGAGCTCATAAACAAAGATATAGGGGACTTGCAGACATTAGACCCGACCCAGTTTGGCTTTGTCAAGGGAAGATCATGCCTTTTGAACTTGGTCGACTTCTTCGAAATAGTCACCAAGGCCATTGATGAGGAAAGGCAGTCCATACAGCCTACCTTGACCTTGCAAAGGCTTCGACACAATACCCCACTGGTATTGTAGAAAAACTTACCAGCTTAAATGTAAACCCATATGTCACAAGATGGGTTGCAAACTGGCTTAAGGACAGAACCCACAGGGTTAGAGTTGCTGGCGCTGTGTCAGACTCCAAGCCGGTCACAAGTGGTGTCCCACAGGGCTCGGTCCTTGGCCCCTATTGTTTGGCATCTACTTCTCAGAAGTACAGGCCAACATGGGAGGACTTTGGCTGACAAAGTTTGCAGATGACTGCAAACTGGGCCATAGTGGAAAGTGCATCGACACGGATATCCTTCAGAAGGGACTCACGGAAACAGATAGCTGGTGCCAGAGCCATGGCCTGAAGTTAAACGCCAAAAATGTATAGTCATACCCTTCGGGAAAAACAAGGTAACCCCAAGCTACCATATAGGTGGCAATCCACTAAGCACAGAAGAGGTTATCAGGGACCTGGGGACCCAGGTTGACAGTGGCCTTTCTTTTGACACTCACATTGCTAAAGTGGTTAGAAAGACCTTCTACATTGCCCACCTGATCATGAAGGATTCACATCCAGATCTAGTGAGGTCATTGTTCCCCTGTACTCTTCACTTATCAGACCAATGATCGAGTACAATGCCCCATTCGGGATGTATCTCACCCGACATCTGCAGCAATTGGAGAGACCCCAAAAGTTCCTCACCAAAAGGATAAAGGGACTCCAAAATCTGTCATATGCTGCCAGATTGAAGAAACTCCAGCTCTATTCAGTTGCATACCGTCTGCTCAGAGGTGACATGTGCCTGACATACAAGGCCATGTCCAACCCGAATTAATGGACATGCTCCACCTCAAAAATCCAAATCCACCAAAACCACTAGAGCAAGCGACTTAAACCTTAGCACGGATATAAATAGGATGTGCTGGAGGGATAGATTTATCACTCAGAGACTCCCTATGCTGTGGAATAAAATCCCGGTCCATGTGAGGCAGAGCACCTCGCTGACTCTGTTCAAGAGAAATCTAGACCTGTGGATGGGAGATCGTAGGTTTACCCCGGGAATCATCTCTGGGTCACTGCTGGACAGAGGCACAACAAACTAATGGGCACAGTATTTTTCATATAAGGTGGCGTAAGCCACAATAATTTGGGCTAGGCTTATAAATGCCTTAGGGCAGATAGCCTAGTATAAACCTATGAACCTATGAACCTATGATACTTTTAAGGTGAATGACATCAGCAAATCTCGTGAAGTAGGGGAATGGGAAGTGTACTGAGTGGTAACAGCCTCTTAATACTTAGACCTACACACACACACACACACACACACACACACACACACACACACACACACACACACACACACACACACACACACACACACACACACACACACACACACACACACACACACACACACACACACACACACACAGAGGCAGGTGATGTGATGTTAAAACCCCCACCTCAGTACAATTACAAAATACAGCTCACCTTCATGCTGGCACGTGCGACAGGTTATGACTGATATGACACTCTCTGCAGCTGGACACCACTCTATGCCATTCAGGGTATCCCTGTGTATGTGTGTCTCCCTGTCTCTCTCTCTCTCTCTACCACTGTCTCTCTCTCTTCCCCATGTCTGTGTGTGTATGCTGGACATGTTGCTCTATGTTGCAGATATATATGTCTGCGTAGCACAGGCAACAGATGCAGATATATCACGTATGGGACACCTATAGCTCACTGAGGGTAATCCTGTTGGATGGGTGTGTGTAGAGACAGTTAAAGTGTACATAGCTGTCTGTATGCAAAAACATATATGCACAATACAGTTATATAGTCTGACGTGGGTTCCAACATAGGCTGTGATTCCCTAAGTGTAGGAATATGCCCATTATGGCCTTCTATAGTAAAAGTGGGAATCCAGTCCAGAGATAATTGTACTCCAGTCTGTAGTTTTGTGTGCTGCAGCCATACCTCTCAACAGTAAACAGGAAGATGCTAGATGTACAGGGTTTATTTTTGCAGACATTTCCTGACATATCTGAAGTCTGACAATGGAATGTATTGTGACATTACCTAGTGACAGACATCCTCAGATCATCACAGTGCTTTACCAGAGGACTACAAGATGTATGATGCACAGACCATTATTATGAGCCCAACTATAGACATTCTTGCTCAAAACGGCCAGTTGAGAGTTCATAGGTTCATAGGTTCATAGGTGTGGCTATAGCCAGTTGACTGATGAAGCTGTGTAAACAGTTCAGCAACTTGGTGATATACTGGCTGTGGATCCCCTGCTTGTGTGGTATTCTTCTTACCTGAAGCCATATCATGGTCCATACCTCTCAACTGTACAATTTTTGGTGGATTGTCCAGGTGTTTGTCTAGAGGTTTCATCCAGTCTACATAAACTTGTGTTTTCATTGCAAGTTAGTTGCAAATAATTAAAGACTGATGTTACAAAATAATGACAGACATTAGTGTTTTGGACTTCATAACCTTCAGACAATTCCTGCTAATGCAAAACCCATTATTCTAACATCTTTCTCAGTTTGTAAGAGCAATATTTACAACACATGCCTATCATTGGACCTTTGTCCCAATTTTATTTATGACCTTGTCCAGACGTCTTGGTGTCAGTGGTTGAGAGGTATGGGTGTGGATACAGAGTGCATTGTACTGTGCAGAAAATGTCCATTAAATGTGTAGTATATTCCACATAGCACTGTGTGACTTCCGGGTATGTCAGTGGCAGAGCAGTACAGAGTAATGTGGTGAATCACTGAAAGACAGTTGTGTATAGGTTAATAGGTTGATATGACATCAGTAGGGTACTGGCCCTGAAGCCCTTATAACCCATGCAGATGGGAGTGTAGCCCATGTTAGGCAATGTCAGCACATAGAGCCCCTGACCAGCAGGGACACAGGTGAAATCACAGGATTGTATTTAGTGTTTCCTATGCACTTATACAGGGAGCACATCACTAGGGGTATTGATGCACTTGGCTTAATGTGGACAGGGAGTGTATTGCACAGATGTAGGAGTGTGTGGGACATGTACCTGTCACATCAACAGGCCATACTGATATCACAGACCATGTTGATGCTATGCCTATAGGTTGATCGAGTGGGCCTTGACTTCCAGATGTGCGACAATCCCATCAAGGCAGGGTCTGGATTGCTTTGTATGCCAGACAGGGGTCACCGCTGCAGAGTCTGTATGGAATGGGGTAGAGGGACAGTGCTGTTAGCCTATCTCTGTTGAGCAGGTGTTTGGGGTTTGGGGCAAGGTTTTAGTGTTTGCAAGACCCTGGTGTGTGGAGTCTGCATGGTTTGTGGTGTGTACGTTTGTGGAGTTCTCATGTATGTTTGCCTCTGAGGTGTCCTTTGTTTGGGTTTTTGTTTTTCTGCGGACCTCCACTTACATGGGTGTGTGTTGAGTATTTGCAGGTGATGTTTACTGACTCCATACACTGCATGGCACCTATTTTACTGCACAATTTGCTCTGGTGTGCACATTTTACATTTGTCTGGCCAGTGGCCCCCCCTTCGCCTTATGTGTGTATTTTTGTCCTTCTGTAGTCCAGTCACAGGCTTTGCCCTCAGTAGCTGCTATCTATTTGTATTTCTGATGTGAGTGGGGTAATGCCATAACATAACACACAAGGTTGTGGATTTCACACCTCTGAGTGTACCTATTTAGCAGGTTGTCCATCATTGCACTAGTACATTTGCTGTGGTCCTCAGACAGTTTGTGCTGCTATATGTTATTATGAGGCTATATGTTGGCCTAACTGTAAAACCATCAGAGACTGACATCTGGACAGGCCCATATATGACAGTCAGACAAAAGCACACACACATGGGGACAGGGTATTACTACTGTTCTGTGAAACATAGACAGTTGACAGACCAGTTTGGTATTTGATTTATTTCTCTTATGAGTATGACATCTGCTTCCTCACTGTCTGCCAATGATGTTTTGACAAGACCCTTTCTTGTTTTGTAAATATTTGGCAGGCAAATGCAATGTTAGGACAAGCAGGACAGATATACAAGGCACATTGGTGCTCTTTCTGTGGCAACCTGTTATTCCAGGGGTATGGATGTTAGCCAGTGACATGTTGTCAGTGCTGACACGGTATGCTGGCAGCCATTTATGATCTGGCAGTACACTGACCTTCAGGTACCTGCTGTTCTACTAGGCACCATACCTCCCGACTATTTAGAGCCAGGCATCTGGACAAATCCATATGTAATTTGGGGACAAAGACCTAGATATAGGGACCATTGTTAACTATTGGCCTTACAAACCTCGAAAGGTGATACAATAATAGGTTTTCCATTAGCATGCATTTTCCTAAAGGATATGAAGTCTGAAACTACAATCTGTCATTATTTTCTGACTTTAGTCTTTTGTGATTTGCCAGTGATTTGCCAGACAACCACAATTTCATAGCAAAGAGACCATAAATATGATGCAAACCTCTGAACATTCAGCAAAATGTCTGTACTGTTGAGGGGTATGCTAGGCACTGTGTATGTTACTCTGAGCTGTGTACTGTCCATATATATGGAGCCCTGTCCCTGACCTGTCCAGCTTCCCTGCAGTAATAGATATTGACAGTGTGTACAGCTCCTACCGTAGATGTATTTGACATGCAGAATAGTTGGCACTGCAGTTCTTGGAACATGGACCCTGTCAACCACAGTACTGTACCTAAGCCACTAAGACACGACAGCCAAGAGTAAGTGCAGACCACATACTGACAGTGTTGACCAGACATATACATAGCTCACTTACACTTGCATACTGTGGACATATAAGTTATCAAGTTGATTGAGGCAGCCCTGGGAATTTGTGCTTTGCTGCTTATACCCTAAAAACATTACTGTTACTGCATTTCTACGGGAACATGAGTGTGTGGGGGTCATACCTGTCAGCTGTCCATATTTGCAAAGACTGTGCTGATGTTTCCTTTACATTTTGGTTCCATTTAGCATAATATGGTGCCTGTCTTGGACACTAAAGGCATATCACTAAAGACCACAGGTTAGATTGTAATGGTAGACATTTGGGTTTCAGATCTCTCATCCTTCAGAGCCTTACTGCAACTGCAAGACCTGCTGTGATATCACTGTGTAGGTATGTATGGGCATATTTCATCATTGTCCCCATTTGTGTGCCTTTGCCAGACATTTCTTTATGGTTTTCTATGGCTGACTTGTTGGGTGAGGCTGAAGGTTGAGTATGGGACCCCCACATTGACATCCATGCATGTTACCTATGACCCCCCCGGTTTGTTAGCCCCCCCCCATATATATATTGCACTGAGAATTGTCACCTAGGGGACTACTGCATTCTCTGGGGAAGCCAGTATTGGGCAGACATTTCCTGTTGTCCGACATAGCTGTTGGTTGTCTGCTGCTATCCCGATAAGCCACCCTATTCCCTTGCATGCATGCAGTGATACAATAGCTATGCCACCACAATGTATTACTCCATTTATTTATTGTTAAGAAGAGTGACTAACCTTGTGCCTGTGGCAGTTTTGAAGACGGTGCTTGAGGGCTAACTCTGTTGAATGCATTCAGTACACAACCTATACATGGTAAGATACAGGTAGTGTGATGTGTGTGCCATTCATTTTATTGTGTGTGTGAGTCAGAGAGAGGTGTCAGCCCTGGGTCCATACAGTATCATTGTGTGTACTATGCGTTGCTTCTTTGCCAAGGCCTCAGCATACTGGGGACTCCTCTGTCTGACAACAAGAGGAGGCTCAGGGGGTTCCTCCTCCAAGTCCACCTGTGCCTTTGGGGGCCTTAGCAATGGTGGGGGGCTGTGTGAGCCTTTCATGTGATGCTCCTGCTGCAGCTGTTTCCACAGGATTATATTGTGTAGCATGGCACATACTATGAGCATGTGTGCACATGTGGCTGGAGAGTACTGCAGAGCTCCACCAGATATGACGTGGCAGTGGAACCATGTTTTGAGCATCCCAAACACATACTCTATAACGTTCCTCATTTGTGCTTGTGCCTCATTATGGTGTTCTTCAGTGTGTGTGTGTGTGCATTTCTGATGGGTGTTATCATCCACAGCTCCAGTGCATAGCCAGCAACCCCCACCACATGGCCATACAGGATGTCCCACCTGGCAAATGCCTGGTACAACTGTGAGGCATGCCAAATATGGGAGTCATGGTAACTACCAGGGCTGTCAGCCCACACATTCATGATAATACCCTGGGCATTGCATATGACCTGGCAGTTGATGGAGTGATAGCCCTTGAGGTTGACATAGATTCTGTCCTCTTCACCGGGTGGTGTCTTAATGTGGATGTGCATTCAGTCTATGGCACCCAGTACCTCTGGGTAGCCTGCTACATGGTGGAAGAGATGTATATTACTGGTCATCTCCTTATGGGCACTGGGGAAATATATATGCTCACTGGCATGTGTTCGCATGACATCCAGGAACTGGTGGAGTACCCTCAATGCAGATGCCTGTGAGACCCCCATGATATCCCCAGTAGGTCGTTGGAAGGAACCTGTAGCTAGTATTCTTAAGGCTACACATACCTTGGTTTCATCTGGGATGGGTTCCGCTCTGTTGGCTCCGGGTCTGAGGTGAGGCCGGCACAACTCACAGAGTTGCTGAAGTAAGTTCCTGTCCACTCTGTAGTGCTCTAGTAACTCCAGATCATGTAGCCCCTGAAAGGTTACCCTGGGTCTGAACACTCTTCTCCTCCTCCTCTGTCTAAGACGGTTATCAGCATTATGCTCCTCACCACCCTTAGCCTCTAGCACATACTGACATATCAAAGTGACAGCAGCCCCCAACATTTTGTCAGTTACAATTCCTCTGAGTGTGTACACCAATGGTGCAGAGTTTGTGGGAAAAAAACAGACTGAAAGGTGTTTGCATAGTTTATACTGGTGTGCTGCAAATGTTGCTTGTGTAATTGGCTGACTATGATACATTCCACCTGCTAGCTATATTATTAGTACTTGAGTGCCTTTATTCTGGTATTTTTCAGTTTTTTCCTTCCCATTTCCTCCCCTTCTAAGCCCCATGGTGTACCACACACACCCACTGCTCAAATGTAAACACTTCTACTAGTTCCTGTTTTTTTTTTTGTATTTCCAGTGTGTTTACACCACATGGTGGGCCGTGCAAACCCCTGCAGCTATAGTAAACAGTTTTAAGCAGAAAGGACCCTCCCAGGGATGCAAACACTCAGCATTTCTTGAACTAGCTCAGGCACACCCCATTGCTTAGCTGTGCTTAGCTGAGTGCAAATACAGGCAGCAGAGCTCCAGTGTGCTTACACCAAGCATGACACACCCCCTTTTCATGTCAGCTGCTTCTCCTGCTTACACTGCAGCATTATAGCTCCTACACGGTTAGGTGTAGGTGGACACAGTCTCCCATTTTGCTAATTTGCATACCCTACTGTCTTAGTCCCTTGTTACACCACTACACTGGTGCCCATCTCCTTAGCAATGAGTGTTACCTGTTATTGTTTTGATTCTGTATGCTACTCACTATAATGCAAAATGCAGATTTCACTTAAAATTGTCTTTTTAAATTTTGTTTCTTATATTCTGCATGATCTCATTTGCATGCCGCCGAAATTGGCCACAAAAAATAAACTTTGATTTTCATAATTTTGCAACTGTTTTCCATGCCAATGGCCACATTTTTGGCCATCGGCATGCCTAATAGTCATAATACATGCTTTACTTTGAGCTGTCATTCCCCCGTTTTGATTTCTGCAGAAATGTACATGGTTAGTAACCAAATACATTTCTGCAACAGACACTGCTCTGACACAGATGCCTGCCTGCTTACTGAATTGCTAATTCACCTCATTTGCATGGCTTTCACCAGAAAATGAGGTAATTAGTGTTATTCGGTGGTGTCCATGTTCAGAATAGTGCTGGCAGGCTCATGTATGCCCCCAGCCTTGTTTACTGGATTGCTTGGTGGCCATATTCTGTGCAGAAGCTGCTGCACTATTCTGACGTGGAGATTTTGCTTTATTGAATCTGGCCCATGATCTTTCAGTAGGGTGAGTAATTTGAGTGGTCAAACAGAACTGGGTAAGGAGTTAGGATGAATACAGGACATTATATAAATGTTCGAGGAAGACAGTGGGTTGCAAGGTACTCAGTGTCTGATGGGATTGTTATAGTGGAATGGCATATGTGTTATATGACTGGTTGAATTACTTAATGAGGATAAAATGGCTGAAAGTGATTCATTTAGTCATTAATTTTAAGTGGGGAGGAAGTGAGTGTAGAGTTGTGATTTGCTGGATGTGGGAATAAAGCTTTGTAAGTGAAGAGTTGTGATTGTTTATGGAAGTTGAAGCATTGTTATGTGTGACTTTAATGATAATATTGTGTGAGGGATGGGAGATAGGGTGAATAGTGCATCAAAAATTAACGTAGCATAGTGGGGAAAACCCAGGATCTCTATTTCCAAGAAAAATCATCAGTGGATATTAGGTATGAAAAGTCACAGAGAGTATGTGAAGTTCAGGTTGCACTCATGGGATGTGTACATACAGTTAGTCCTGGATAATATATGCATTTAGTTTAAGATGATGAGTTAGCAGAGATTATTTGTAAGTGCATATTGCTCCAAACTTCTAGATTATAACTGTTGTATTGTTATAGTGGGACATGACAGATGCTTGGGTTTTCCACTGTTTTTCTGGTTTGAGAGTTAGTTCTATACTGTCCTGCCTGGATTATTTCTTGGGAAGGGTAAATGCAAATTTGACAGCAATGGCTTTAAACAATGGGAAGGGTAAATGCAAAATTGACAGCAACGGCTTTAAACAAGATAATGGTTCCCTGAATTCTGGGGGAGGCAATCACTTTTCAGAAGGACATTAGGAGTAAAGGGGTAGGCAAATAGCACTGGAGGGGTTTATTACACTACATTATAGTGAACAGTGTTCTTACATAGTAAACTGAGGTGTTCTTTAAGCAAGCAACATCTGGTAGATACTGGAGTCCCTTGCCTTTTCATTCTTATAAGCTCTGTTGGATTATACCTTCCTTTGTCTTTCAATGATATATTTTGCCATTTGCTATTTTTAGAAAATATATTAAAGAAAATCATTGTTTTAATGTGGGGAACGTAGCCCTTTAAAATTACCTGACATAAGAATGTATGCCATAGCATCTTGCAGAACAGTAACATTTATATGGTTTGATTGCATATCTGAAATATTAATAAGTCATTGTCACATTAAATTATGGAACAGTCTGAAACATTAGTAAGTTAATGTCACGTTAAGTTAAGCCAGTGTTACATTAAATTTCCTGGCAAGATAGGACACTATTATCAGCAAATGCAATGCACAAATAGAATCATTATTGTTAATCAACAGCCATAAGAGCTGCTATGTGCTTTGCTTAGTTAAAGGAATCCCTTTCCAAAATGTTAATTTGTGCATGTTTCTGAATCTGTTAGCACTGATTCACCAAGATAATGTAATGCTCAGCATTTATTAAACTAGCCCTACCTTTACAAAGCAAAAGGTGCTGTACATTTGTCTAATGTAATTGCTTCCAACTAAGTAATACATTTGCACAAGTTATCATTCCTTCCCACAAGTATACTGCCTCACCAGGAGGAACATAACAAGAAGGTGTTTTGTTGCTAGTTAATAAGTTTGAAAGATTATGTAACAATAGGCTCTGAATGCCCGTGACGTCCTGGTTACTGTATGACCCCTTAACAAATCATTGAAAAACAGACTATGTGGGAAAATAGTATAGTCTAAACTGAATGTCTGCTGATAAGCCAGAAGCATTTCCAGCATGGTGATACTATGCCCTGTCACCCTAGTAAAGAAGGAAAAACAACTAGTGCTTTCAGAAATTATCTATTATACATAATTTTTAATAGAATTTTAATTTATTACAATGGCTCGATTATTCAGGGTGTAAATTATCAAAATTGGGTAGCATACCTGTTTATTAGAGTGAGTTCTAGATACCTCACACAGTGTTTCCAGCAGTAATTCTAAAGTAGTTGTGAAATAAAAGCATGCATGAGCATTAAACAAAAAGAGCAGTGCTTAAACCAACAGCATTTATCCTGCCTTAAAGAAACAGAACGGTGAAGATTGCATTGCTAGCAAATTCATGCTACTGTTAAAACACTTTAAGAAAATGTGCTGAACTAAGAAAATATTTATGCAGAATCGTGTAGTAAAGTAGAGCTCCTCTGTGTCAGTATAAGCACAGTTATTTCAGAAATACCAGTGCACACAATAGTACCATTCAGTCTTAACATGGGAATATAATACTGCAAAACAAGTTAATTAAATGAAGAAGTTCACAGTATCATGTAAGAAGTTGATTTTGAGAAGAAATAAACTGCAAGTTGAGCCGACTAATAAAAAATGCAGTACGCAGTATCAATTTTAAATGTCTGCAATAATTACATTGAAGTTACTTATATTTTGAAGGCCAATATTTTAAAATACCACAGTCAGGACGATACAATTTCATAACTGCTCTACAATTGCTTATATTTAGGAAAAACAATGGAATAAACTGTCACAGGCAAAACAGCATAATTTCAGAAGAGTCATTTGTATTGCCAGTATTGCAAATAGTTTAAGACATCTCTCTCAGTAATCAACTAATCAAAGAATAGTACAGATGAACAAAATAAATATCCAAGATGAAAATCAATAACAGAGAATTCTTGTCAGCATGCTACTAAGTCACATTTAGGCTGATTGACTGTGGTGGTAGGGGTGTTTAACTAAGATGCCAAGCAGCTAGCAGCATAAACTTTTTGCTTTGCCTCTTTCCAGTTTTCCGACAGGATTGTTTATTCATAAAGAAAAAAAAAGTCTTTAAAATAGCATTTATATAGCAATAAACAAGAAGTGAAAAGAATTCAGCAAGAAATCCAACTTTTGAAGACTTATTGATTTTGTCGTGTCAGAAGTTTTTTCGAGTCGAGTGTAACTATGAGTCATTTTAAAGCTTCTTCTCAGGAAAAAATGGAATGAAGAAGGAACTACAATCCCTTACATCCAGTATGCAAGAAATATCAGTTAAAATAGACAAATTGGAGAGTAAAATGAACACTATAAAGCAAGAAAATAAGAAACAAATTGATAAACTGAATGAAATAATCAAGAAACATGCAAATCAAATCACTTCCATGGAGGGATCGTTGAATTATGTAGATGGAAGCTTAAATGAAAATGAAACTCAAGCTGAATTTATACTGAAACAGAACTCTCTTCTTCTGGAAAGGGTGAATGATCTTGAGAGCAGATCCAGAAGAAATAGTATAAGAATATAAGGTGTCCCTGAGATGGAAGAAGGAAATAACAAGTTGCAGTTTCCTGAATGCTTGGATACCAAAAATATTAGACTTCCTAGAGTCATTTTCTTTCAGAAGTGAGAGAGCACATAGGTCTCTCTCTAATATTACAACAAATAATCCATCTGCACCAAGATCTATAATAGTCAAATTTCTTTCTACACAGGATAAAGACTTGCCCTGGGATTCAATAATGGTGAAACAATGTATCCAAATAGTGCAGCAGCTGCTGCATGGAATATGGCCGCCCAGCGAGCCAGTAAACAAGGCTGTGAGTGTGCACGAGCCTGCTAACACTATTCTGCCATGGACATGACTGGTTATGCTAATGATCTCATTTGCTGGTGAAAGCCATGCAAATGAGGTCAATTAGTGATCCAGTAAGCAGGCAGGCATCCGTGGCAGAATAGTGTAGCTTGAAGAAATGTACTCGGTTAATCACAGTGTACATTTCTGCAAATATCAAAATGGGGGCATGACAGCGCGAACAAAAGCATGTATTCTATTACTTAGGCATGCCAATGGCCAAAAATAGGGCCATTGGCATGGAAAAGGATTGCAAATTTATAAAAATAAAAGTTTTTTTTTTATGGCCGATTTCATTTTATGACAGAGAGCAGCAGTGCGCAAATGAGAGGGTGAAGAAGATAAAAAAAAAAAAAGGTGAAAAGACATTTCTAAGTGAAACCTGCATTTTACCATTATAGTGGGTAGCATGCAGAATAACAATAGCAGGGAACAGTGGTTTCTAAGAGGAAAGGCTCTGGTGTAGTGCTGTAACTAGGGACTAAGGCAGTGGGGTATGCTAATGAGGGAAATTTACTGAATCACAAAAAGGAGACCATTGCCTAACTGCACCTAATCGTGTAGGAGCTATAAGGCAGTCATGTAAGCAGGAGCAGCAGATGACATGAAAAGGGGGGGTGTGCCATGCTTGGTGTAAGCACTTTGGAGCTCCGCGGCTCTTGTTTGCACTCAGCTAAGCACAGCTAAGCAAGGGGGTGTGTCTGAGGCTGCTTAGCTGTGCTTAGCTGAGTTTATAAACAATAAGCGTGTTCACACCTAGGGAATGGCCTTTACAGCTCAGCAGTGTTTACCTTAGCTACAACTGTTTGTGCGTCATGCTGCATGGCTTAAACAGAATGGAAATAAGAAAAAAAAGGAACTAGCAGAATAAAAGAAATGAAGTACAAATCACTAATATGGGACTCTGCAACTCACAATGGGCCATTCAAAGCACTCAATAATATAGCTGGCAGGTGGCTGCAGGTCTTAAAATGGGAGGAAATGTTACTAAAAGAAAAGAAAAAAAGAGAAATAGCAGAATAAAGACAAGCAAGTACAAATTACCACCAATGCCTCTGCCACACACAGTGGCCAGTTCAAAGAAATAAATAATATAGCTGGCAGCTGGAATGTATCATAGTCAGCCAATTACACAGGCAGCATCTGCAGCACACCAGTATGCAAACACCCTTCAGTCTGGTTGTTCCCACAAACTCTACACCATTGGAGTAGACCTGGGAATTTTAACTGACAAAATGATAGGGGCTGCTGTCACTTTTATATATCAGTATGTGCTAGAGGCTGAGGAGGATAATGCTGATAACCAGCCCAGATTGAGGAGGAGGAGGAGAAGAGTGTTCAGACCCGGATAACCTATCAGGGGCTACATGATCTGGAGATAGTAGAATGCAACAGGGTAGACAGGGACATATTTCAGTAAATCATCGAGCTATGCTAGCCTCACCTCAGTGCCAGACCCAATGGAGAGGAACCCATCCCAGTGGATGCCAAGGTATGGATAGTCTTAGGAATACTAGCTGCAGGTTCATAGGTTCATAGGTAGGTAGTAGGCTATCTGCCCTTGGGCCTATACAAGCCCAGCCAAAAAGGTACCCTGGCTTTTGCCACCCAAGAAAATTATTTTCCTGTGCCACTGTCGAGCAGAGCCACAGAAGTGATCCCCGGGGTGAATTTTCTATTTCCCATTAAATCATCAACATTTTTCTTAAAGAGTGCTAATGAGGAGCTTTGTTTGATATATACATATATATATATATATATATATATATATATATATATATATATATATATATATATACATATATATATATATATATATATATATATATATATATATATATATATATATATATATATAGGTAGTTTATTCAGAGTATGGTAAGTCTCTGGGACAGGAATCCTATCCTTCCGGCATGTTTT
>NC_056745.1:754470121-754485490 GCF_019279795.1 Protopterus annectens
ATAGGTCTACTGGGAGGATCCCTAAGGGATTTGTGGATTTTGGGTAAGAGATATAGATATTGTTTGCGGGGGTCCCGTACTGTTAGTTGAATTCTTGTTTTTGCACTGATGATTCCTTCCTCGACTGCAGAATCAAGAAAAGCATCAATGGCTTTTTTAAAATTTGGGGTGGGGTCTACAGGCATATGGAAGTAGTGCTGATTGTTAGACAACTGTCTTTTACCTTCAGCCCAGTAATAACTGGAAACCATAATCACTATGGCCCCACCCTTATCTGCTGGAAGAATGACAATGTCGGAATTAGATTTGAGATCAAGTAGTGCCTGCTGTTCATACATGCTAAGATTCTGTCTCAAGATGTTACCTGAACCCAAAATATGATGCAAATCTTTAATAATTGCTTGTTGGAATATATTTACATGCTTATCCATGGGTGGATTAAAATTGGATGGTAAGAAGCTAAATTCAGTAGATCTTTGAGTATTATCTTGTTGATCAAAATACAATTTTAAGTTAATTTTACGACAAAAAGCCAAATTATCAGCAACAAAATCACTTTCGTCCACAAAAAATCCTGGAATAAAGCCAAGTCCTTTATTTAACAGAGTTTCTTGATTAGAAGTTAGTACATAACTAGAGCTATTGTGTATGTTAGAAAATATAGGATTCATTTCACTATACTCTGAAGAAAGCCCTCTAGAGTGTCTATGCCTGTGCTTGCGTCCCCCCCTATGTCTTCTACATCTAAAGGGGATTCAGAATTGCGACCCTTTTTTAAAATGGGGGAGTCACTAACGTGGTTAGCTTCCGTATCTGTAGCAGAGGATTCCTCACCAGAGGTGGTACCTTGTGAGGAATCCTTGAATATTGACCTAGGTCTTTTTCTGCGTGTGAAAGTGGAATTGCTTGGAGTCCCGGTGCCCTCAGCAAACCTCACACTTCTCTGTGACTCAAAGGGTTTGCCCTTTCCATAGTCTTGCACATCCCTATTGAATTTATGTAATTTTTTCTCCTTAAGACCATTCTCAAAGGCCACCAATTCCCTGGATAATTTACTCAATTTATCCTTAATGTGGGGTAAACTTTCATATTCTTTCAACTGATTGCATGTTTCCTGCACATCACAAATATTGACTTGTACCATCCTTTTATAAAATGAGGCTAATATATTCACAGATGACATAGAGACCCTCTGCTGAGCCAATTTCCAATCCTGTAAAAGAGTTTCATCTGCTTTACTGACCAAAGGCTGATGTTTGACTCTTAAGCCTCTCGGTGTTATGTTACAATTTTGGTAGGCTATGAAGAGCCTGGAATGCCAAATGTTGCTACGTAAGGTTCTAATTTGTTTGTCCAATTGTATGAACAGAGAACTACAACTGCCATCTGGATCATTGATACTGTTTTCTTTGGAACCATTATCCAATCCTATTCCAAAGACTTGGATATCATCTTTGTCTACGCACAAGCCATGAAGTAGTTTATTGAGATCCATGGCAATAAGTTGTAGATTAAGTAACAGTCAAATGTGATGTGTGGTATAAAAGAGTAATGAGCTATATAGTACCCAGAAAATCGATGGTCTATTGAGATATGTAATAGGGAATTGGTGAATAAAAAGCCAGTCACAGAGAAGTGCATGGCATGCCAAGGGACCAAATCTCATAGAATAACCACAGACCCAGTAAAAATCATTATGCTACTCAGAAAATATAAAAATGGAAGCATAAATAAATCCACAAAATTACGCAAAAAAATGAACCATCAAAGATGTGTTGCTACAAACTGCTAAACTGTCCCAAAAGTACAAATGCAAACATTTGTGTGTATTGATTTTGTAATGCAAAAGCCTGGTATAGTAAATGAGACCAAACCAAAGTTATTTGGTCTGTAAAAAGGGTGAACTATAACTAGTTAGGAACCATGACAATTATCCTAATTAGCAAAGACACACAATAGATCCCAACTGTGTATATATATATATATGTATATATCAAATGAAATACCCCATATCATTATAAAGCACACAGACAAAAAGCTGTATATAACATCTGTGGTACTGACCAATATTGCTCTGTCATCTGTTAATACAATACTCTATGCATAGCCGACTTCAATCGTTGCTAAAAGCAAGTGTGCAATATATTAGACAAAAGCATATATGCACAGATTGAGTTGTATAATCCAATGCAGACCTCTAAGTGTGAACCAAACGTTGGTATGTGCTTGAAAAAATGTACTGATCAGCAATAAGACAATCACCCCTATATATTCAAGGTAATACTGTCCCTATCGTAATAGGGTTAAATCACAAATTATATGATATATTGGGTACAATTGAAAATGACCAGGTGTTTGTACAAACAAAAAATCACATCTAGAAATAATTATGTATAAAAAACAAGTAACCAATCACTCAAGGTCCAAATGTAAAATATGCCATTGTTCCGGTATAGGAACTAATAACACAGTCTTTTGTATTTAGCCACAAATGATAAAGTCCCAATAACTGCTTCGGAATTGTTCAACAAAGTGAAATATCAATCCGTTGTTCTGGAAAAATAGATATTATACTTGAAAAAGTCAGTGTATCAGTCTCTTTTTATCCACTATAAATAAGCGCCACAATCTTGGAAGTGTCCCAGTACTGTCCAAAAGAATTGTCAATACCAACCAAGGAACATTCAGAATCGCCTGGTGCTGATAGATGACGAGTGTCTGAGAATTGTCATGAATGACAAAAGTCTTAGTAAAAACAGATGGTAGTACTAACCTAAATGCTCAGCCACTGGAAGCATCAGTAAAAGTAAGATAAAGTGTTAATCCACGACATTGCGGCACAAAATATATAAATCTAAGAGCAATAATAGTACACAGTAAGGATGGAACCAAAAATGTCCGTGTTACCAATATAAGTAATGCTGAGCTTAACTCACTGAATACACTCACTGAAATGCACGAAAAAAACAATAAATCGTTCCCAAGTCCGATAAGGTGATAAACCAACCAGTTGTTCTGGGAACGTGGATATAAACAGGAACGCCAAAAAAAGTAACCATATATCCTATAAGGAATCCTCTCCTACAGATACGCCAAGCCACGCCAAAAAATGGCTTCAGCTTCCAATTTCCCAAAGCCAACAGCCAGCAGCAAACAACGTGATCACTCCAAAAAACAATGTGCTAGCAAGTACGGCAGATGCACGAGCCACAGTAGCTTGGATATTTAACAAACAAAAAGGCCAGCACCAGGGATGGAAGCAGAAATAGAAGCAGAAATATTTTATTGTTTGAACCAGACCGGTTTCAGCTTATAGCTTTCTTCAGTGGTTATACATGATCTGTGGTTGACAAACTGCATTTAAATAATGGAACCAATGAAGCAAATAATGACATAATTTCCTGTTAGACCCAAAAAAAGTAGTGCAAATGAAATACATGTATACATATGTATATATAATATATTATATATATATATATATATATATATATATATATATATATATATATATATATATGTATATATATATATATATATATGAAAATTGAAAATATAAAAACATTATCAACAAAAATTGAATGTATTCAGAAGAATATAGGTTATTAAAATAATAACTGGACATTTATCAGAAACTTGATAAAAGTTTTATAACTTGTCATTAAGACCTGGGGGAAAAAGACCCCCTAGTTTCACGATCCATTTCTTTTCTTTAGTATTAAGTAAATCGTGCCATCCTGTTCTGAAATCTTTATTTCCAAAAACTCTATCAATAATGGTAAAAGTAAATTTGGTATATAGATATATATATATATATATATATATATATATATATATATTACTCTGTTTAATGAAGCTACAGATGCATTCACAATATATAAATATATATATATATATATATATATATATATATATATATATATATATATATATATATATATATGGCACAAGGCAGGCATAAGGCCTGCGCCGGCCGTGCGGCATATATATGGTGTAGTAGCACCATATGCATATTAATGAAGGTGCGCTGCCACCACATCCACGTGAATAGGAAACGTGCGCGAGATCATGGGGCGTTTCTAAGTTGCGGCTGGAGGTGTGTCAATGTCGGCTGTCGATGAGCAACCTAAACTGCTGAATATTATAGTCTGCCTGCAATAGTAATCGCACATATCAGTCCGTGGATAATGAAACATATGCAAAGCATGCAAGAAAGTTCCTGGCCACACAAAACTGAGACTCAAACAGAAATGCACGCAACGCAATATGAGTTTCCATCCTTGGAACAAATGATATTTAAAATCGTGTGTCCGTAATGTACTGCACTGTAAGTAGTTTTACCCAGTGGAAGTGAAGCATATCATGTCAGTGCGACGCCAATACACACTTCCTGCCCCATGGGCAGGGTCACCAGCAGTTCCACATTGGTAGTGATAGTACACAGCTGGGCAGTTGTGGTCATATAACAATCGTAAAGAAACCTGACAGTCCATATTGTATACTAAAATCACACAAACATATGAATATTAAAATGTGCTATACACATGATCAGGAACGTAACTGGCACATACACATAGGATGGTATATGTGGAACCAGGACATCCAAATGCAGAAGCCATGCATGCATATTGCAATACGCAACCTCCCCTGTAAAGCACATAACCCACACCCATGTCCGAATGTCCACCAAATCCAGCTACCAGCCTTGCTCAGCCATACACCTACACATAGCGAGTATTACCCATATGTAGTAGAAAGTATCACCCTAGGCAGTGTCAGGATTGCAAACAATGTATCCCACGTTTGTAAACATCCCATCACAGTTTTGTAAATCCAAATGGCCGCGCGTTCATGTTTTGGCAAAATGTGTGTACATCCCACGTGGGATAAGTAACCTGTTTGAACATCAGAGTTGTTTACACGCCATGATATCTAGTACTGTACACATCTGGCCAAAAGTTATATGTGTAGTCACGGTACTGTTCAGTTTGTAGACGGACATGCAAAACATACTACACAGGACGGAACACCTGTCCACCATGCAGGTCTCCCCACATGAATTATCGACAGAATATATTCTACTCAATCACATACCGACACCACACCTCTCAACCTATTACAGCAACAAAATCAGGACAAAGCCTAAAATGATGGGTGGGCAAATAGGGACAGATGTAAATACTGCTCTCACAAACTTCGAAAGTTCACAGAATAATAGTATGTACATTAGCATGAAATGTTGTGAAGGATGTGGGGTAATCCCCGAGTATTACAGAGGTCCGTACATGTTTACAGTAACAAACCTTCACATTTGTTTACTGTACTACTGCATACCTGTAGTTAATTCATATCCAAAATAATAATCCTCGTATGAATGAATACAGGAAATAGTCAAGTGTGAATGAGAACACCACTCATTGTGGATTATGTATTGTAACCACCCCCACCCATATTATGTATTGCCAACATAATAAGCTGCTGACAGGTGCCCAAACACCTGTGGCTGTAAACACAGGTAAAATGTGTAAAATGGACAAACTCTGTCTATGTGCTTTATCTGACATTTGAACACGGTCAGGGCAGTTCCGTTCACCAGGTGGACAAGCCTAAACCAAGATCACCACATGAACACCCTGACAATCAAAGACTTGTATGTGCCAGGACTATAAGCCTTGGAGTTCTGAATATCCCTGGAGTGATTAAATATGCAGCGTGGGTCCAGAGCAGTAGGGAATAGGGAATGTGTAATATGTAGTACGGCGTTTTTCCCAGCAGGAGAATGGATGCCTGTGTTGTAAGTGAAGTGGTGAGGCATATGTTAATGTAGCTATGTACTATGGGTATGCATATAAATGAGTCAAAACACCAATAGTATAGTGGTTAAAGCATCCGACCAACATGAATGCAGTCCCGGTTCAACTACAACTACAGCACATATAATGTTAAAGTGTAATGAATGCGTCTGTGCTGTACAGACATTTAAATATGTAAAGGTGAACATGTGTTTCGCATATGTCCATTAACCGGATTACAGATATTTTACTGGTACTGTCACAAGTAATAAAGCCCACGTAAGCACAAAGACTTAGTAAACATATGTAACCCACAATAAGGATATGCAAGTGCGCCTGCGCGTGGGTAATCCGCTCACAGCATAGCAAATGAATGCTGTTTTCCACACGTTATTTCTATATATGGATATATACATTTGTGTATAGATATATATCCACAGACTTAAACTAAATAAATATATGAAATAAAGAATGTACAGACATATATATATATATATATATATATATATATATATATATATATATATATATATATATATACAAACACATACAACATTAATTGATATATACATAACAAACATATAAACATATGTCCTTGTAGATATAACACATGTACATAAATAGGTTACATCATAGTTATTATGGATAGACATACAGACATGCAATAAAAATAAATACACTGCTGCTTTCCAAACCATTGCCCGGAAAGTACCAGTGTGCCAGTTCTGCAAGTTCTACTCTTTAAACATGGATATAGGTGTCCTTTGCAGGTCCCCAAAAATTGTGAATCTATACAGGCACCGTCCTGTAATGATTGCTGCAAAGAAGTGTCATCCGCAACTACAATATAGCTGTACATGCAACAGTAGCTTGTGCAAGTGTAATAACACATGGGTTGACAGAATGTATGACATATGTCCCGATACGCGGAGAGTGGATAGTGCTTAGAAGTGTCTTCATACTTTATTATCGCTCACATTAAATATGTCTTATGACTACTGTGGAGGGGTGTCAGGTATGGGAATCATGGGTATGCACTAATGGGCCTAGGTGCCTAGGTATTGGTTGGCACAGATTTATTAGGTCTGCCCCATGGGAGTGATTAATATTCCTATGTGGGTATAGCACACGCCTATATCTCCCAAAAATTAAGAACCTATCTTCTGGATATTGTGTAAACCATTGGGGGAAGACGTAGGGACTAATATCAGTGTCTTGTAAGCGATTATCATGGACGTACATGCGTACGACTAAGATGGTAACCATACCTCTTAACATTTCAGAATAAGACATGTGGACAAAGGCATTTTAAAATAAGTACAAATAGGGAATATTTTAAATATTCCTCTTACAAAGTTAGAACATTGACAGAATAATGGATTATTCATTAGTATGAATGTTTTGTGGGTTATTAATTATAAACTACTAATGTCTGTCATTATTGTCTAACTCCACAGTCCCTAATGACTTGCCACTAAATTACCAGAAAGGCACAATATTATGAAAAAAGGAACAAAATTATAAGTCTAAATTTGGGACATTTACCCAAAATGTGTACAGTTGAGAGGTATGAAGGTAACCCTGTCCTAAATAAATGTACAGAACTAGTGAGATTAGGTGGACAGGTGTGAAGAAAGACGTGATGACAAATGACCAAACATGTATAAGTCAAAAGCATGTACCTCGATAAATGTGATGAATACTTATGCCATGTGATAGTCAATGTGGAAGGTTAACAGAAACAAAATAAATGTGTCCCTCAGGGTATTATGCAGTGCCCCGATACAGTGTTCAGTCTCCCACACTCGCATGCGAGTTCTGCCACTGACGGAAAGTGCAAATACCGGCGAACACATAAGGTAGATGATAGCAGAATATGTTTTGATTAACACCTGTTGGCTTTTGTGAGGAACACAACACTCTGGGCGGGTGTGTCCTACAAAAGGAATGTAATGGCATCTGGCCTGTGATTTCTTCATATATTGTGTGTAGTGGTGTAATAAAATTATATATCTTGTATCAGAAACAGATACATGTTATAGGAAACAGTATTATCGACTATACTACTACAAGAAAAATCTGAAGGTATGAAAAGCGCTGAAGTAGTCAGTTTAGTATTGACCGCAGGTATGTGTTGACTTGTCAAATGTCAGAGCTGTATATATAGTCCCTATAGGGCTGTCACCTCTACAAATGATGAAAGTGGGAGCTACTCTGTAGAAATGTCAGACGTAGCAGGTCAAAACATACCTACAGCCATGCATACTCCACAAATAGACATATTAGCACACAGCAAAGCTTAGGCCAGGATTCACAAAGCCTTGGCCGGTGTGTACGAGTAGAGTAAGAGTAGAGCAAGGCAAGATGTCTGCTGAGCTATTCAGCAATATCCTGTTGGGGCGTGTAAGACAGCCCCTAAAATGAACGTTGCACGGACAATGTTAGGATATGCAAATTACCCCATTTGTAGGTGAAAGCTATGCAAATGATGTAAAATTTGCGATACATGAAACAGTAAGCTGTCCGTGCAAGAGTAGAGTTATGTGCAGAAATGTACCCGGATGTTAACCGAGTAACTTTCTGCAAGTAGCTAAATGGAGCAATGTCAGCTGCAAATAAAGGATGAATTTAGTTGAAGAAGCATGTCAATGGCCAAATATAAGGCCAGTGGCATATTTTTCCATTGGAAATTAATAAAACTTTAGTTGTCCTCCCCCGATCTCCGGTGTTTAAGCGTAGCGCAACGGCGCGAATACGCGCTATGCTTACAAAACAAGAAAAATATGTAAAATATACATACAAATTGTAATGTTAGTTAAAAGTTAGTTCGCCATGCAGGTGAATGGCAAGCTGAAGACAACATGGCTACTGAGTAATGGTTGCTATGTGTGGAAGCACACTTTCAGAGATGTAACCAAGCATCAGTAGGCAATCCTATGCAATTGAGACTGAGGATAGTGAATCACAATTTGTCATGCCATATGGGCCAAGCCTCTACAGTGTAAGAGTAGGTTAAGGGGACTATCAGTGTAGAAGATAGGTGACAACATGAGTGTGTATGTATAAAACACTGTAATCTTACTGGAGCAGTGTGTCACATGTTTGCTGTCAGTTACTCATCAGTGGAAGAGGCGTGTTATGATTTATCCAAGGTAAAGTCAGGAAACTGATGGTGTATGCCATGGATATCACTGAAGTTTCTTGCAAACCTGCTTACAGTGTGTTTGTGCCTGTGCACGCCTGTAAGCCTGAGTAAGCGTGTGTGCATGCGTGTCTGCCCGTGTGTGCGCGTTGAAGAATGAGTAAGCTAGTGTAAGATTGTTGAAGCCCGTGTAATGTCGTGTAAGCCAGTGTAAGTGTTTGTATGCATGTATAAGCCTGTGTGCGCGCATGGAAGTGGATGTGCACTATACTGTGCTCCTATGCGCGGTGCTGCTCACTGGAGAAAAGGAAGGTAAACAAATAGCAGTAAGTTAACCAAGGAGAACTACCACAGCTAGCAGGTGAAAACAATCAGAATGAGCATATTACACAGCCAGTACAGTAGGCCAGCACAGCACAGCACTTACAACTCTACAAACAGCATTCCACCATGTTTTTCTCAGACACACTGCAACACTGTAGTATACTAAGAGAAGTGAAAACTGAAAAAGCTTAACTGAGACAACATAATGTTAGGGGCTGCCATTGCTATTATACGTCAACATATGCAACATGCGGAAGGTTGTGTCATGTGAATGCTGCTCAGCAACACACAGTGAGTAGATGGAAAAGAGTGTGCAGGCACAGGGTAACCTACCAGGGGCTACATGAGCCGGAGATAGTAGAGTGCTACAGAGTGGGCAGAGACCTCCTGCAGAAGATTGTGGAGCTGTGCAGGCCATGTCTCACACACAGAACCAACAGAGGGAAACCCATTCCAGTGGAAACCAAGGTATGTGTTGCCCTAAGGATACAAGCAACAGGTACCTTCCAGAGATCAACTGGTGATATGATGTGGATTTCACAAACATCAGCATCCAGGGTGCTGCACCATTTCATGAATGCCATGTCAGCACATGCCAGTGATCATGTATATATCCCCAATTCCCATGAGGTATTGGGCAGCAATATGTGTCTTTTCCACACAATAGTGGAATACCCTGAGTACTGGGTGCAATACACTGCACGCACATATGCATCAAAGCACCAGCCAGTGAGTGTGGTAGGGCCTACATCAACCACAAGGGCTTCCCCTCCATGAAGTGGCGGTTTGCGTGTGATGGCCAGCCCATAATACTGAATGTGTGTACTGGATGCCCTGGAAGCTGCAATGCATCCTATAAGTGGCATCTGACACAGCTGTACAAAACATTTGGCAATGGGGACAACCCTCATAGTCACCTAGTGGGGGATGCTGGATGTGCAGTTCAACTGTGGCTGATGACACACATCAGAAATGCACACACACATGAACAGGAATGCCATAATGAGGCACACGCACAAACAGAAAATGTAATCTAGCATGTGTTTGTGTTGCTCAAGTCACAGTTCTGGTGCCTGGACACATCTGGTGGAGCATTAAAGCACTTGTCAACTACATGTACCAGAATTGTCTGTGGCCTAGGTCATCTGTGTCACACACACACACACACACACACACACACACACACACACACACACACACACACACACACACACACATTACAGTTTATATACATAGTGTGAGTGACTGTTCATGTATGTGTTTTACTGCAGAACAGTTCAAACACAGCAAAGTCTGTCAATAATGGACAGTCATCATAGTTGTACAACCACCTTGGTGGCTATGCATGCAGACCTCTCATTGCTTATGTGATACAGTGATGTACTTCAAAATACCATTATAAATGCAAATATCAAATGACAAATGACATAGCACTTGTCTATATGTACACATTGTTACCCATTATACATATTGGGGTCTAATACCTATGTGTTACTGTTGGTATAGTATGTGTAGTAAATGTGGATAACTAACTCTTTTTAGCCTTATATGTTTACAGCATGGGTTGGATAACACGTATCTGTCTGTATGATACCCTTGTGTAGAATAACTGTGTCATGTGCAGAATGCATTGTAGGCCACAGTATGAATTTCCAGATGTGGACAGGAATATCCCTATTGTCTTTGCTTGTAACTAACATGGCTATATGTCAAACAGTAATGGTCCCAGCAATGTGTGGCGGTCAATACCAGTGCTTACTGGTATAGTATAGTACATGAAGGATCCACATGCTACTGTGTGTCCTACATGTGTGGGTCAGTTGTGAAGATATCATATAACAATTGGTTATTCAGACTGTTGAGGTCGTGTCTACTACCATAATGCAAAACAATCACAGATAGTAACAGTATCACCCACAGCCCCGTGTAAAACCATATCAATCACATATGTGTAGACAAGTACAACAGTATGTGTATTACAATGCATACTGGCTACCAATAGAAACTATGAAGTTTTAACAGTGTGTAATACAGGGCATGTCACCATTCCAATGTGTCCACTATACATGTACATGCAGACAGTGCACCTTCACCATGTTCACAAATAAATACATGAAAATCTGTACTACACACATCACACGCGTACTGCACACTCTAAAACACATGCTGCCAATACTACACACGTCAGTCAAATGGCACATGGATGGATAATAAATCTTCAGAATTAACAGTGCTGTACACTATACTACATTGACGATCATAGTTGTAATGCATCATGCCTGCTTACATACACCTAGAAGGAAATCACACTTTGTGCTAACATTTTAACATTATTACAGTGCTATGAAGCCACCCTGTGCATCAGCACCATGTTAGTCTGTTCCTGCATCAATGTTACACATTACAGGTGTCATCATATGCACAGGGTATGTTGTTTCTTTTCCAGAGCCTGTCATTGAGCCATCCAATCAACATGTATGTATTTGTGTGTGTGTGAGGGACAACAGTTTTTGCATGGCCCAATGTTGATGCAATGTGTATGTGTATGTGTTATCCCTAGCTGTTTGTTTTATGTGTGTGTCTGCATGTGCACAGTTTCAGCATGTGTCAGCCATATACAGGAGGTTGTGGGACAATCACAGACTCTACCTGCCAGGCTGTACATATCGCCATTTCTGGCCATGGACACACCTCCATGCATTCAACAATATTCCAGTCCTGCACCTGGCAATGTATACACATACATTCTTGGGATCTGTATCACAACCTGTGGATAAATGGGAGTCAGTAATGTTAACCTGATTTGCATAGTATTGTCATTTAATACATAGTTATATGAGCCATACTCATCCTCCAAAGTAATAACCACTGCTGACTGTTGCTGAGATGTGCACATGACCATTTAAAGGTGCTGTACTATCATTGTTTTCAATGTCCCTTGTAATACCCAGCAACAAAATAACTGGTCACTACACAACTATAACCCAGGATCACTACAGCACACAGTATGTGCACTATCACAGAGCCATAGCAGATTTAGATACATCCAAGGTGATCACGTACAGATAATGCAGTATATTCAATAGTGCTAATATCCACTTACATATATATATATATATATATATATATATATATACACACACACACACACACACACACACACTTGGCAGGGTTGGGATTAGAACACAGACCTAACTACCTTATCACACTACAGCATTACACATGTACAGAACATGCTACCTTGATTACTAGATCACAGCAGTTACACAAGCATACGTCTAGCTTGCTGACATCAGCATCAAAGGCAAAGATGCTGTACGGATTCTATGGAGAGTGAATAGTGTAAAAGCAATGTACTGTTGTCATGCAGCGGGAAACACCCACACACACACATGTGGCAGGACTGGGATTAGAACACAGACCTAACTACCTTATCACACTACAGCATTACGCATTTACAGAATGAGCTACCAAGATTACTGAACACTGCACTCCCAGAGGCATACTTCTAGGTGGGTGACATCATCCACAAAGGCAAAGACGCCGATAGGGAATGTATGTGGTGTGAGGCATCTAAAAGCATTACTGTGTCCCCAGGCAGCTGAAAACACACACACTTGACAGGGCTGGGAGTCGAACATACACCTAACTACCTTATCACACTACAGCATTACGCATTTACAGAATGTGCTACTGAGATTACTGAACACAGCACTCCCAGAGGCATACTTCTAGGTGGGTGACATAATCCGCAAAGGCAAAGATGCCGATAGGGAATGTATGTGGTGTGAGGCATATAAAAGCATTACTGTGTCCCCAGGCAGCTGGAAACACACACACTTGACAGGGCTGGGAGTCGAACATACACCTAACTACCTTATCACACTACAGCATTACGCATTTACAGAACACACTACTGAGATTACTGAACACAGCACTCCCAGAGGCATACTTCTAGGTGGGTGACATAATCCGCAAAGGCAAAGACGCCGATAGGCAATGTATGTGGTGTGAGGCGTCTAAAAGCATTATTGTGTCCCCAGGCAGCTGGAAACACACACACACACACACACACACACACACACACACACACACACACACACACACACACACACACACTTGGCAGGGCTGGGAGTTGAACATACACCTAACTACCTTATCACACTACAACATTACGCATTTACAGAACGTGCTACCGAGATTACTGAACACAGCACTCCCAGAGGCATACTTCTAGGTGGGTGACATCATCCGCAAAGGCAAAGATGCCGATAGGGAATGTATGTGGTGTGAGGCGTCTAAAAGCATTACTGTGTCCCCAGGCAGCTGGAAACACACACACACACACACACACACACACACACACACACACACACACACACACACACTTGACAGGGCTGGGAGTCGAACATACACCTAACTACCTTATCACACTACATTACTAATTTACAGAACGTGCTACTGAGATTACTGAACACAGCACTCCCAGAGGCATACTTCTAGGTGGGTGACATCATCCGCAAAGGCAAAGACACCGATAGGGAATGTATGTGGTGTGAGGCATCTAAAAGCATTACTGTGTCCCCAGGCAGCTGGAAACACACACACACACACACACACACAATCTCACACACACACACACACACACACACACACACACACACACACACACACACACACACACACACACACACACTTGACAGGGCTGGGAGTCGAACATACATCTAACTACCTTATCACACTACAGCATTATACATTTACAGAACGCTCTACCAAGATTACTGAACACAGCACTCCCAGAGGCATACTTCTAGGTAGGTGACATCATCCGCAAAGGCAAGGATGCCGATAGGGAATGTATAGAGAGTGAGCAGTCGGAAAGCATATTACTGTCCCAAGGTAGACGTAGACAAACACACGGCAGTGGTGTGATCGGGGCAACTAAATATCTATGGAGCACTACAACACTACATAGATACGGGATGCGCCACAGACAGTACACCCTTCAAGACAGCAACCAGTGTGTTAAATGTAGGCATCCATTGTGACATTGAAAATGGACATCTGTTGCCTGGATGACCACCATCGCTATTCAGGATGTAAATGGCCATGCCCACACGCTTAGTATCACACGTCTGTTTGGAATGTACTGTGTGTCCAGTTACACAACGGCATACTGGGCATGCTCACATACTTAGCAGTTGCAAAGGGCCATCTTGCATGCACACATAATTCTAAACATGGAAGGGCGCAGTTTGGAATGTACTGTGTCCATCTACACAACGGCGTACTGGGCATGCTCACACACTTAGCAGTTGCAAAGGGCCATCTTGCATGCACACGGATTCTAAACATGGAAGGGCGCAGTTTGGAATGTACTGTGTGTCCATCTACACAACGGCGTACTGGGCATGCTCACACACTTAGCAGTTGCAAAGGGCCGTCTTGCATGCACACGGATTCTAAACACGGAAGGGCACAGTATGGTATTACTGTCCCCACATACATGAAGGTCACTCACATGTATTGACCAGTACACACTCAGGAGCTATCACAGATGTCTCAGGTGCAGATCACAGAGGTACACACCACAATCTACAATGTAGCCCTCAGACATCATCATGTCATTGGACCAGCAATACACAGCCATACATTAACACAACACTGTGTGACTCATGACCAGTGGACTGTACATAGGTCTACAGCAACTGTGCAAACTACACATATACCGACAGGGTTCCATCATGTGTTATGCATTGCAATGATACCACTGAACATAACCAGGTCGGCTCTACACATACCAGGGGCCCTGGGTCTTACAGAGCTGTGACAGATGACTGTCGCTGTACACCAATGAACACACATGTTTGGCTATGTCATACATGTAATTGCAGTGGATATGTGCATGGACCACACACACAGCACGTATATACATAGCATAGCTTTTGCTGTCCTCCATGCAGACTAGTGGCTACAGCAATCATACGCACGCAAATGGAAGGTGGGTCCATGGCTGTTGAATGCTAACAGTACATGAGGTAGCAATGTTGACCGAGGACACATTCCCTCTGTACTAGTTACCCATGGCACCCATCATATCATACAACAGTCCAT
>NC_056745.1:754485990-754553118 GCF_019279795.1 Protopterus annectens
GAGAGGAAGGAGAGAGAAGGGAAGGGGTGGGCAGGGTTAATAGAGAGCAGAAGGCGATAACAGCGATTGCGAATTCTTGGGCTAAGTAGCTAACAGAGTTCAGGAAAGAAAGGGTTATTATAGTTAAGGGTTATAAGAGGTGACTACAGATAGTATAGGTTAGAAACGAGAGAAGAAATGAAGTAATGTAGGTAGAGTAGGAAGAGAAAGATTTTGAGTTAGGAAAGAGAAGGAGTAATCTATAGGTAGTGTAGAGGACTAAGGTAGAGCAGTAAAGGCAGTAGGGAAGAGAAGATGTAGAGTTAGAGAAAAGAAAGGATAAAACAAGAGGAAAAGTAAAGAGACTAAGGTAGTGCAGTATAGGCGGAGGTAAGGCTATAACAACTTTAAAAAGTATAGGGAAGAGCCAGAGAGGGGACCAAGGTGCAGAAAACAATCAGTGAGAAGTGAAAGAAGCACAGGGTACAGTGCAAGGTAAGAGTGGACTATAAGATAAAGTACAGAGAGGAATATAGGTAGATTGGGTGAGATAAAATAAAAGTTTGGAAGCTAAGTGAGGCAGAAAAGTTGGGAGCAGTAGAAAAATGTAAAGGGGTTAAGACCAGAAAGATAACAGGAAAACAAAACTCTAGTGTGAGGATAAGGGAGTATATAGTTTTTTAGTGAAGCGGGTGCCACCTAGTGGCCATGTTCAGAAATAACAAGAGACAGAGCACGCAAGGAGCTCCCTACTGGGATATGGCGAGGTAGAGGTGAGATTTACCCTAAGGACAAAGATGTAGAAAGAGGGTGTATATATATATATATATATATATATATATATATATGTATATATATATATATATATATATATATATATATATATATATATACATATACCTATATTTATATACATATATATCTATATATATATATATATATATGTATATATATATGTATATATATATATGTATATATATATATATATATATATATATATATATAAAACTACACATTTATAGAATATATATACATATATATATATATATATCTATATATATATATATATAAATATATATATATATAAATAAATAAATATATATATATATATATATATATATATATATATATATATATATATATTTAGTTCCCTTTACCAACATGGCCATTGAAATCTGTTGCAATCACCACTGTCTCACCCTCAGGTACAGTCATCACCACATCATCCAACTGGCTTCACATTTCTCTTTCTCATCCACCACACAAGCAACTTGAGTAGCATATGCACTAACAACATTCATCATTACATCATTCATTTCCAGATTCATAAACGTCACTCTATCAGACACTTATGTCATCCTCCAAAAACACCCTTGGCATACTGTTCCATCAGACTAACCCCTACCCCCTTTCTCCTTCCATCCACACCCTGATAGCATAATTGTGACCTGGCTCCAATACACCTAGCCATACTCCCCTTTCATCTGGTCTCTTGCACACACAATATATCCACCTTCCCATGGCCATCATATCAGCTAGCTCTATCCCTATACAAGCCATACTGCCAACATTAAAAGTTCCTACCCTCACTACCACACTCCTAGCCTTTCTACTCTCTTCCTGCCATATGAGTGTTGCACATCACCCAGGGTATGCCAGTGCAAAGGCTACTGTGCTATTGAATGACTCAAGTGTGTTGCAGCAATATTAAGACAGTGTCACCAATTATGTCCCACCCCCCCATGTATATGTGGTATCCTACAGATGTCCTGCTCTAACAGGTTGAGAGGGATGACTGGGCAGCAAGAGTGTGAATACAGTGTGCCATACTGACATAGAACAGAAATGTATATCAGGTATTACATGTGCACATGTCAGTATGAGTAGGTTATCTGGCCACCTCATAACAACAGACATAGGATGCAAAATGTCAGTTAAATAAGCTGTACATGTTATACATGTATGTAATCTTAGTTACTGTGCATCCAGCAGAGTGACAATTCTACAGCTACTGGTTGTTGCATTGCCCTGACACAGCCATGGGTACTACAATAAGCATGATTATTTGTTTGAAAATGGAGAGGTGTCCAGCTGTGTTATGACTGTTTGTCCATGCCTACTGGAAACAGCTATATGAACATCAACATAGCTGTATAGACTCTGGAATACCTTACTTGTAAATCCTGCCTCCACCAAAGTAGACTAATCCCCTTTGCTGGACAGCAGCAATACACAAACCATAGACTTGGTCCCTATATTGGCTGTACAGGGCAAATTAGGAGCTGGCACCAACTTGGCATCAAGTCAGCCTTTGTCTGATCAAGCATATAAGGTCACAGGCGGAGTACTGTAAGGCTAACTATAAGTACAAATTGGACACATCCACCAAGGCCAATCACAAAGCCATTTTCACATGTCTGCAGTCTCAGAGGCAACAAACCAACCCAGCCTGTAATGGTGGTCAATCAGACCGCTTACACACACAACATAGCTACAGCCAACCTACTGCAGATAGGTTTAGGGCAAACATCACCCCGTGGCTCAGCATCACTATAGGTGGATATGCACAGCACCCACACCCCTCCCCTCATCACCAGTGAGTAGGTACATATTGTGTACTGAAAGGCAACAAACATAAGTATCCATGGGACCTGATAACATCCCTGTCTGCATCCTACATGAACTCAGGCATGTGTTCCCAGCTCCATTACACACTGTAGTCACACCAAGCCTTAACACCATCCACACCCCATCCACATTGAAGATGGTCAATGTCATCCCTCTACACAGACATGAATGAGGATTAGAGGATTATGAAATTAACTAGCTCTCATTGTGGGGAATATGACACATCAGGATCAGCAGTGCAATGCAAGCAGATACAGTGCTGATAGATTACAGGGTATGTTGTGGTTGTGAGTGGTGGCTACTGGTATTCAATGTAGCTGTGCAGGTTCTGTACATACTGTTGCCAAATGTATGAGGTCCTGTGATGTGTTTCCCTTTTTATGTCTTCCAGGTGCAATGCTGCATCAGCAAAGGTTTACTTTCTCAGTGGCTGAGACAAATATAATCACAGAAGCCATACTACAGAACCATGCCATAACATTTGGCTGGAGCCAGCAATCTGTGGAAGAGGACCGGCCTGTGGGACGACCTAGTCCACAGGGAAAATGATGTTGGCCTGCACGCACGTGCATATGAGCAGGTCCAGCATCATGTAAATGACCTCATACGCCATGCCCGGCAAAGGGCTGCTGCAGTGGCCAAGGACCACACAACTACAGGTGGGGGCCCAGCCATGCAGCCTCCACTGACACTCACTGAGGAGCTCCTTGGCAACCTTGGAGCACCCATCCTAATACAAAATCAGGGTACAGACTCCACACATGCTGGAAGTGGGTGGCACCCAGACAATGGATGAGGAGTGTGCAGGTAAGGCCCCAGTGGAGATATCTGGACTAGTGTAGCAGACATATTTGTATTTGTAGAGTATCTACATGCATGTGTCAGGTCAGATTGCAGTTGTGGATGGGGTTTTCTAATGCACAGAAGTGCACGTCTATGGTGAAGGATATCAAATTGTGTAGTATTGGGGTTTGTACTGTAAATGTGCAGACATGCCACATCCATTCTGTACCAATGCCACATGTGAGTGACAGTACTTCTCTTCCACAACTACCTAGGTCCATCTGGTGTGCATGTGGGATGACAGACTGAAGCTGGTGAGTATGGAATTGTTCTGTTGTGGTTTGCCAGTACCCCAGGCTTGTGAAGGCCATGCAATGTACCATGCACAAAACTGTCACTCATAGCCATATTGCTTTATGTGCCTGTTCACTTGTGGTAGGGTTAACTCCATTGCATCACAGTGGTCACTACAGGGGCCTATCTGAAAAGAATGTAATATCCCTGTAGCATACCTCACAACCTGTCAGTGCAAGACTTCTGGACAGAGACCAATAAAATGGGGGGACAAACGGCCTAAGGTAGGGACATGTGTGAAAATTACTCTCATACATTGGATATAAATAGTGTATACACCCCTGTTAAGATACCAGGTGTTTGTAATATATATACAAATTGAGACCACATTTGTCAGTCCACACTTTTTCCAACCTGTAATGTGACCTAGGACATGTACAATTCAGTTGTAAAACCAATCTGTTGGGCACAAAATATGGAGTATGTAAACCTTACAATAAGGTAGATGCATATGTGTGCAAACCTTTCAAATAATATTTTATTGCAACAGCTTGTGATTTACTGACAGCATTCAGCCTGCTTGGGTACACACCTGCCATCAAGTAAAGGCACTCTGAGTAACACCAAATAATGGTCTGCTGTCCAAGTAGGATATTCGTGACATTTGATAAGTTGCCTGCAACAGCAAATGTATCTCATATTTGAAAGATATCCATCAAGAGTAGGGTACAACAACATTACCACAGCATTGCATACACCATGGAACACAGTGGAGAAAGTTGTCAAAAGGTGGATTGAATATGGGACAACAGTGCTGTTGAAAAGAACCTGATGTCCCTCCAAAAATGATGACAAGACATGTCAAAACCTGGTCAGGGAAGCTGCAGGAGACATACAGCAACACTGAGGGAGTTACAGGAATCTATTGCAAGTACTGGTGTTGTGTACTACATGTGAGAACACTCTCCCATATTCCGCATACATCTGGCCTATGGGGTATGGTCAGAAGATGGAAGCATTTCCCTACACCAAAACCATCCAGGGATAGATAATATTTGCAATACAGCACATCAAGTCTCTCAAAGACATATGTGAAAATGTGTTATGGTGTAATGAGACTATGGATTAACCTCACAGCCTCAATACCAAAAGGTATATGTGGTGCACAAGCAACACCCCACTTAACATGAACACCAACATCCCCATGGTGAATCATGCGGGTGGCAGTGGCCTGCTGTGGGGATGTTGTTCCAAAACCAGAACTGAGCCTGTAGCCAAAGTGGTGTTAATTCGGAACAGTTCCAAATAACACCCACAGTTGGCCAAAATCCATCAGGTGTCTGCAAGAATGCTGAGGATGGGGAGGGTTGTCAGCCTTCAACATGACAAAGACCCAAAGCATACACCAAAAGCTACTTAAGAAAGGCTCCACCCGAACACACTAATGGTTACAGATTGGCCCAGCCAGAGCCTAGACCTACACTAGATAGACATACCCCAGTGTGACCTGATGAGGGCTGGAGACATGCGCTGCCCTTGCAGTCTGACAGAGTTGGGTGAACTTTGCATGGAAGAGTGGCCAAATAATGCCAATTCAAGATGTGCCATGCTGATAGACACCTTCACAAGAAGAGTGAATGCTGTAAGTCATTTACAAGTTTCTTCAAGAAAGTATCATTTTAAGGGTGTGCATACTTATGCAAACACCATATTGTACATATTGCAGTCATTATATTTTACATGTAACACATCTGTTTATAAATTGGATTGCACAGGTCATATATCACATAAAAGGTGGGTAACATATTTGAATGCATTATTGCAGTGTCATCTCATATATTACAAGAACATGGCATATTAACAGGGTTGTGTACACTTATCATATCCATTGTAAGCTTAGAAGGTTGGTGGTGTAGCAGGAATTGTGTGACCATACATTTACTGCTGGTTTAGAGGTCTGACACTCAAATGTATGTCACTAATTAGTGATGTCACTTCTCAGATCATCCCAGTTATGTATCATCGAAACACATGGGTTGTGAGAAACAGAGCAAACATATGAGCCAGACATCTATACATCCTGCAAGGATGTGTACAGTTGTGAGGTATGTTCTATATTACTTGTCACTGTGCTATACAGGTGAACAGCAATGATGTGTACATGGGTGCAGTCTGTGCTGGAGAAGAGCCAACACCTACTAACACTAATCACATATCACGGAGCTCTATATTGTTAGTTACATGTAGTAAAACTGGCTGCAACGCATGATGTTGAGGGCATGTGTCATGCATGTTACCATTTGGGTAATGTGTGGTCTGTGTAACAGATTTGTGCCACCTCACCTGTAAGTGTATGTGTGTGTTTGTGTGTGTGTGTGTGTGTGTGTGTGTGTGTGTGTGTGTGTGTGTGTGTGTGTGTGTGTGTGTGTGTGTGTGCGTTCGCGTTTCTGTACCAGCCAACTTCAGAGTTCAGGTATTAATGTACATATGTTGTCTTCCCCTCACAGGTGGAGATGGGGTTTGGGGTCCCTCCCACTTGGAAACTGATGACATTATCTCTGCAGACTCTAACAATGATGATAGGAATAGTGAGGTACAGATGGGGTTGTCAGGGGCTGAATATGTGCCATTGGTTGGCATCCCACTTCTGTTCACACCATCCCTGCACACAGTGACAATGCCCACACATACCCCGTCACCAGTGGCCACAGATGATGGACAGTTGGCAGGTGGTGGCATTGAACAGGCTAGTGTGGTGACTATGGCAGGTATGAATGTAGACAGTGGCCATAGCCAGAGTGCAGGTGAGGTCCCACACAGGCAGATGGATAGGGGTGCTCAAAGGAGAATTGTTGCTTGTTAATTCGCTGTCACAAGTGCCACAGCAGTAGTCACCAGACACATGATTTGGGCTGTCATGGATGCACAGGCATGTAGTGAATGCCACACCAGACAAATACTCAGGGTGGTGGATGCACCTCTTCCTGATTTACGTGGTGACATACATGATGTTGTTGAGGCCACACATCAAAATATGGAGGACATGAATAGACAGTGGGGTGAGACCTTGGCAATCCTCGACCGTGGCATGTCTGTGCTACAGCATGTGGTGGGAGATGGGAATTGGCCATGTGGGTGTAGATCAGCACCAACAACAGCTGAGAGTCTACAGGGACATGCACCTTCACACTCCTGTTGTGGCAGTGACACCAGCACTACTGAAGGAGGGTTGGTGTCCACATCACACCAGAGCAGGCTATGGGCACATGGTCCTGTCTGGTCCTGTCAGACGCACAGATCCAGCAGACAGCAGTTACCATCAGGAAGCAGTACTGCATCTGGACTTGGGCCTGGTGGTGCCACTGATACCCCTGGCAGGACCAGTTCCTGTGTCCATGGCTGGAGACAGTGAACTGGACACCCTGCCATGTATGGTCCACAGCTGTCCAATGTACCCCTGTGTAGGGCAACCACATGGCATGACTATGTGCATACATACACACACACATCTGTATCACAGGCAGGTCACCTCCAGGCACACACAGCACCTCTGCACAGCCCATCTATTGGATACTCCTCCAAACACACACACATGATGTCAACCATAAGGCCCAGTCTAGGTCTCTGGCAAACCCACACCACACCCTATGCATTTGATGATACCTATGCCACATCCCTGTCATCCATACCACTGATGCAGGGACATGCTAATATGGTTCTGATTCACAGGGTGAATATAGTACGGTGTAGCTATGTAATACTATGTAATGTGCTGTCTGCTTGCATTTGCTATGGGTACACATACAGGTGTATGTACCTTATTAGCCAGGATGCATTATTGCTGTTAGTGCCACTGTCTGAATGTAGTCTGACATGCTGTATTCTGTTTGTGTTACAGATGTCTGTGTGTCTGCAGGCTGTGGCCCTGCAGACATTCATATGATGGAGTATGGCAGAGTGGAAATACACTGACCGTGTCATAGGCAACATACAGCTTTATATGTACATGTACCAGGTGTGTATGCACGCAACAGTGTGTGAGGGACACTGTTGTCAGACAGTGTCACCTTGCATACATACCCATTGTCACAGACAAGTAGCCTTCAGACATGCAAGCTCAGTGTTGTGTAGTACCACAGGCTCATACATACAGGACAGGTTACTGCAGTACTGTTAGCAGGTCCCTCACATGCATAGCCATTACATTAACTGCAAGATATTCACCTGTCAACACATGTTGGTCCTGCCATTTCTTTCCCATACACTCAACCCTGATGCAGTTGATGAGGGCATGCATGATACTGTGTATGGTAGGTATGTGGTATGTATTCCTGAGTTCACCAAGTGGAACAGGGAGACAAAATGGTATATCTTTTGCATACACAGAGTAAGGACTGATGCAGGGGATGTGCACACAGTAACATAAACACAGTTGGCAATAGACAGATTAGTAATCCCACATTTCCACCTTAATGTAATGTACTACTACATACACATGACATGCCCCACATAGATTATATGCATGGGACATAACACACTACCTCTTACAACTGTTCTGAATGCCTTCATGGATGGTGAGATAACCCACCAGAAATAGGATGTGGAGTCATGTATTGTTCCTGCAAGCCTGGGCAAATGATAGTTTAGCAGATGTTGTATCAGCATGATGTTTCAGCCAGGTATGATGCCTGATACTGGCATGTGTGTCCCTTAAACATCTGGATATTCCATAGACATCTGTACAGAGGACTAGTGTGGCATGCACAATGGTTTAACATGTTGTATGTGAGGCAGATGCCATTACCATGCTGTATAAAGTAATGCCATCAGGAGGTGGTAAACATGCATGGATGGTATGCAAATCAAAATGGTATCAGCCAAACAGGACATGATCTTCACCCAAAGACACACACACACACACACACACACACACACACACACACACACACACACACACACACACACACACACACACACACACAGTTTCCAATAGGGAGATTAGAACCCCTACCTAATAGTTATTTTTACTACAGTGTCATGCAGTTATCAGACATGCCACTAAGGTTACATAATTTCACCCACTCCCAAGGTACTTCTAAGGTGAATGACATCAGGAGGTGTAGTAAAGTAGGGTGATGGAAGGTTTACAGGGTGGTGCATAACTCAAAATGGCATCTCTCACACACACACACACACACACACACACACACACACACACACACACACACACACACACACACACACACTCATCAGTATTGAAATTAGATCCCCTGCCTATCTAATTATTTGTACTATAGTGCCAGAAAGTCTGCCTTCAGTTTTCCCCTTAGATCTTGCTAGTTCTTTCTCTCCTGCACTTCAAATAGCCTAATAGCTTTGCACTTAAACATTTTTTTATCAATTATTCTAGCATACATGAGAGCCAACAGCAGTAGTCATTCCTCACTGAATTAGCTCCTATATCACTGAATTGGAAGATATGCACTCTCCATCGAAGACTGGACTAGCTGGTCAAGAGGAGAAGGGTCAACACCTGCAACACACCACATGGAACGCATATCCCTCCAGAATACCCACTATCACAGCTCTGACATACAAACAATAACCACATACCCACCTTCACAGAGACACTTAATAGACATTTACCCAAACAGTGGAGATCACCAAGACAGACACCCACTCAACCACCACAACACAGCACAAACCACAGGATACATATCTCACCTACACATTGTGCCCCTCAACGTAAGCCCCAAATGCCAACCACCTTGCCTGATACAGTAATCATAGGTGAATCAATAGTGAGGCACACAGATGTCCCCCTCAGTAGTTTGGATGTGGGGGAGGTAACAGTCAGCTGTCTATCAGGTGCCAGAATCCAACACATAACACACCCAGTAAGGTCACTCCACAACAACTACAAGTATCACTCTATCATTGTCCATGGGTGTGTGTGTGAATAACCTGAGACACACCTCCATGGACTATATGAAAAGAGACATGGTGGGCTCTCAGATTATGTGGGCCAGGCAGGTATGACAGTAGCCCTGAGCAGTATACTACTGTCACCCAGAATGATACCACAGTACAAACAACAAATGACTGACTTCAACAATTGGCTTAAATGTCTGCTGTCACTCTCATGGGGTCCAGTATCTGTCTGCTTGGGATGATATGATTGACAGACTGCAATGGATTCCCAGAGATAGCCTGCGTCTGTCACCCCTGAGTTTCCAGGTACTGGCTAAGTGTTGTGCCACCCCTATAGTGCCTTTTTAGGTGGTGTTCCAAATCAAATTACCACCGTAACAGCTTTACATATAAGCAATCTGAGGGTCATGCTGCTCAGCACTAGACATCTACATTTCGAGATGCAGCCACTCAAAGCACTCCTCAAAATTGAGAACATTGACATTTGTGCTGTAATGGAGACCTAGTTTAAAGCAGCAGACAGTACCCCTTCACTACCAGCCTATATCTCATTCCACACCTGTTAGCCCCAAAACATGGAGCACAGCTACAAAAGCGGTGGTGTCTCCATATTAATAACAGATATGCACACATCCAGAGTAGTATCCCAGCATAATGCATCTGAGATACTTCAGGTGCAACTGACATTGGGTAATAGCGCAATCCAGATCATAGCCTGCTGTAGGTCCACTCCCATGTCTCTAGACTCTCAATCCACATTCCTCAACACCCTGGAAACTATCAAGGTCTAACCCAAAACTCTCATACTAGGAGAGTTCAACAACCCCTCCATCAACTGGGTAAGATACTCAAGCACCAATACACTGGCCCAGCACTTCCTGGAATGAATCAGTTCCAATGCCCTGGACCAGCTCATTCTGACACCCAGTAGGGGAACTGACATCCTTGACCTGTGTTGCTTACTAACATATGGGACCATTGCTTGACAACACTAGTCAATCACTACCTGGTCAGATCCAACATAGAGTAATCACCATGAAAATCCACATCTCACACACACACCCTGCAAAGGTAACCACCTTGAAAATCTTCTCCAAAGCTGACTTTGGACTCATAAGAACAGAGGTGGCTAACTTCACAGCACCCATGCCAATGGAAAATACCTGCATGACTGACAAATAATGCACAAATGCACTGTACAAACATGTACATCAATGCATGGAACTAGCCATACCCAAAAGAACCATGACACTCTCCTCCAAACACTGGAGGCCAGTCTGGTAGTTCCCTGCCATTAATAACCTGTACAACAGAAGGAAGAAACTGTTGCAGAAATAGGCAGAGTCCCAAGAATGGTAAAACTCCCTTATTAGCCTCAACAAGTTGATATCCCTCATGAACTCATCTAAAGCTGCCTATGATGGCAGAATTGCATTAGACATTCACAACAATCACAAATCCTTTATTAGGGATATCAAGAACCTTCACGCCAATACCAAAATGCTTCCTCCTATACTGAACCAACAGATATTGCCAACATTCTTGCCAAAACATTCAGTGCCGGCTTTACCCCTCCCTCCCCCCAGGGGAACAATCAGAATGCCAGAAGAATGCCAGACGCCCAGAATTACTGCAGTCCAGGTTGCACCTGCATTGTCCACAGGCAAGAATACAGCTTCCATGGGACCCCACCTTATCCCTGGCTGTGTTCTATATGAACTACAAAGATACCTGGCACCACATCTGTGTGCCATGTTTAGTCACAGCCTCACCTCAGGCTTTTTCCCTCCCAAATGGCACACTGCTACAGTCATTCCTCTTCATAAAGGTGTGACAACTACAGACCCTGGGAATTATCAGTCCATTAGCCTGATGAGTCTGATATGTACAGCTATGGAGCGCATCATCAGGGACCTGGTAGTGAAACATATAGGTAATCTCCTAACTCTGGACCCCACACAGTTTGGCTTTGTGAAAGGTAGATCATGCCTGCTCAACCTGGTTGACTTCTTTGAGTCAGTCACCAGGGCTGTGTATGACAGTAAGGCACTGCAGACAGCCTATATCAATATGGCCAAGGCTCTTGATACCATTCCTCAATCAGGTATTATGGATGAACCCACCAAACTAGGCATCAACCCCTATAACACTGGTGGGGGTTGCAAATTGGCTCACAGACAGAACACACAGTGTGAACGTAGTGAACTTCAAGTCAGACTAACAGCCAGTCATGAGTGGAGTCCCACAGGGATTAGTCCTGGGTACTCTCCTGTTCAGCACGTACTTCTCAGGAGTCCAGGCCAACACAAAGGAACTCTGTCTGACTAAGTTCACAGACAAGTGCAAGCTAGGAGCCATCATTAATTCCACAAGTGATGCAGACATCCTACAGAAGGGCCTCACTGAGACCATTGACTGGTGTGGAAACCATGGCCTGAAGCTTAACACCACAAAATGCATCATCAGCTCCTTTGGTAAAATCTCAGTTCTCACTAAGTATCACATCGATGGGAGCCCACTGAACACTGTAGGTGCTATAAGAGATCTGGGGACACAGGTTGACAGCAATCTCTCCTTTAACCACCACATTGCCACTCTGGTCAGAAAATCCTTCTATATGGCACATCTCATTGCCAAAGGTTTTGCATTCAGGAAGAAGGAGGTCATTGTCTCTGTGTACTCTTTCCTCATTACACCAATCATCAAGTATAATGGCTCATTTGGCATGTACCTCACTAGACACCTGCAAAAGCTGGAAAGGTCACAGAAGTACCTCACAATGAGGATCCTAGGCATTAAACACATGTCCTACACAGACAAACTCAAGAGAATCCAGCTATTCTCAGTCTCATATCACCTACTTAGAGGAGATCTCTGCTTGACAAGTCATGTCTGACCCTGCTTTTTTTTACAAATGCTACGTCTAAAGACATCCCAGTCTCTCTGCACCACACACTGTAGGGACCTCGACATCATTGCCGCAATCAACACAACATGCTGGAGGGTCAGGTTCCTCAACCAGAAACTGCTCATGGCCTGGAATAGACTTCCATACATGTCAAGCAAAGCACCTAGATGACCCTGTTCTAGAGATATCTTGATGAGTCGATGGGTAATAGAATGCTCACCCCAGGGATTTACTTGATGGGGTCAGAGCTTACTGGACTGATGACTGCCCACAGGTGCTGATAAGGGGAATGACATCAGTAGGACTGATAAGGTATGCCAGTGGGTGGTAAACTAATCAAAATACTTCTTCCTACAAACATACACACTTTTACACACATTTAGATACCCACACACACATTTAGCAGATCTGAGAGTAGAACCTCTGCCTATCAAGTTATTTGTACTATAGCATTACACAGCTATTACATGCACTACAGAGCTTACTGGGCTGACAACTGGTCAAAGGTGCTGATAAGGGGAATGGCATCAGCAGGACTGATAAAGTAGGGCAATGGGTGGGAGACTTATCAAAATACTTCTTCTTACCAACATGCACACACAGTCATTTGCCAGAACTGAGATTAGAACATCTGTCTGGCTAGTGATTTGTATTATTGTGTTACGCAGTTACTGCACATGCTGCAGAGCTTACTGAGCTGATACCTGGCCAAAGGTGCTGATAAGGGGAATGACATCAGCAGGAGTGATAAAGTAAGGCAGTGGGTGGAAGGCTTATCAAAATACTTCTTACAAACATATAAAATGCACTCATTTGCCAGATCTGCAATTAGAACCCCTTTCAAGCTAGTGATTTGTACTATTGTGTTATGCAGATATCACACACTACAGAGCATACTGGGTTGACAACGGGCCAAAGGTGCCAGTAAGGGGAATGACATCAGCAGGACTGATAAAGTGGGGCACTGGGAAGTGTTGTGGGTGGGAATGGCCTAACACACACACACAGAGACACACACACAGTTGCCACCTATCTAGTTATTTCTACTATAGTGTTACGCAGTTATCACACAAGCTACTGAGCTTATAGGGGTGATCGGTGTCCAATGGTATTTCTAAGGTGAATGAAAGCAGCAGATCTTGTGAAGTAGGGCAATGTGAAGTGCACTTGTGAAGGAGGGCAATGTGAAGTGCACTGAGTGGGAAGAGTCTCCTAATACTTGGACCTGTGGAGACACACACACACACACAGGTGATGTGATATTATAAACTCAACCTCAGTACTGTTACAGAATGGGGCTTATCTTTTATGCTGGCATGTGTGACTGTTTACAACTGGTATGCCACTCTCCACAGCAGGACATCACTGCATGTCATTCAGGGTATCTATGTGTGAGACTCACTCTGTCTGTGTCCCCCTGTGCCTCTCTCTCTATATCGCTGTCTTTCACTCAGTTCCCCACAGCTATGTATGTGTATGCTTGGCATATTTTATCTGTTGCCATATATATGTGTGTGTGTGTCTATCTCATGCAACAGATGCAGATATATCACATATGGGCCACCGACAGCTAACTGAAGGTAATCCTGTCTGATGTGTGTGTGTGTGTGTGTGTGTGTGTGTGTGTGTGTGTGTGTGTGTGTGTGTGTGTGTGTGTGTGTGTGTGTGTGTGTGTGTGTGTGTGTGTGTGGGGACAGTTGAGGTGTACATAGTTGTCTGTATGCATGGACATATATACACAATCATCTCTTTTTGGCTTATCCAAGTTAGCGGTCACCACAGTGGAACAACAGTCCACAGAACGATTGACAGTGAAGTTTTACAGTGTCGAGTTGTCAGCCTGGTGCCCAACCTTCCATAAAAGGCACACACACACACACACACACACACACACACACACACACACACACACACACACACACACACAGACACTCTCACACGTAGGGCCAATTGATAGTGTCCAGTCCACCTATAGTATGTCTTTGGTATTTGGGAGGAAACTGGAGCACCCAGAGGAAACCCATGTGACCACAGGGTGGACATGCAGACTCTGCACAGAAGGCAGCCCAGTCAAGAATCAAACCAGAGAACCTCTTGCTGTGAGGTGGCAACGTTAACCGCTGCAGCTCCACGGCCACCCATGGACATATATACACAATACAGTCATATATTCTGAGATGGGTTCCAACAGGACCTGTGATTCTCTGCATGCCCAGTGTGACCTTCTCTAGTTAGGGTGGGACTCCATTCCAGAGATTGGTGTACTCCAGTCCAGGATTTTGTGTGCTGCAGCCATACCTCTCAGGTGTACACAGGACTTTCCTCAGGGTACATGTTTTGTTTAGCAGACATTTTCTGACATATCTGTAGTCTGAAACTGCAATTTATTCTGTCATTACCTAGTGCCAGATATCCTCAGATCATAACAGTGCTTTACCAGAGGAATAGTAGTTGTATGATGCAAAAAACAATATTATGAGTGCAGCTATATAAATTCTTGCCCAACAAGGCCATTTGTGAGGTGCAGCTGCAGCCAGTGTAGTAATGACACACAGCAATGTGAACAGTCCAGCAACCTGGTAATATACTGGCTGGTGCTCTCCTGCTTGTGTGGTATCTTTCTAACCTGAGATGTCATATCCTGATGTGTGCATACCTCTGACCTGTACATTTTTGGCAGGTTGTCCAGGTGTTTGGCTAGAAGTTTCATCCTTTCTAATTAAACTTGTGTTTTTATGGCAAGTTAGTTACATATAATTTGAAGTGTGATGTTACAAAATAATACAGACATTACTGTTTCCGAATATATAACCTTCAGTTAATTCCCACTACTGCAAATCCCTCACCCCACCAACTTTCTCAATATGTAAGAGTGGTATTTACAACACATGCCTATCATTGTGCCTTTGTTCCACATTTCTTTTTTCCCTTAACCAGACATCTTGCTGTTAGAAGTTGTGAGTTATGGGTGTGGGTGCATGTGCATTCAACTGTGCAGGCATGTCCATTATTTGTAAAAGCAAACATAAGAAAAAGGATTATTGAGAATGACCACTGGCAACAGTACCACACAGCACTTATATTTGCAAAAGCCTTGGCACCTCTGCTACACATCCTTCAAGATGTCAGTAATATGTGTAGCATATACCACACAGCACTGTGACTTCCAGGTATGTCAGTGGCAGAGCAGTGGGTGTCACTGATATGCATAACAGTTGGCACTACAGTTATCTGCACATGGCCCTGTTAAAGGCAGCACTGTACCTAGGGCAGTACAAGACGACTGCCAGGAGAACATTCTGGCCAGATCAAGACAGTATTAACCGCACATACACATGGTGCATTGACCCCTGCATATTGTGGACAAGCAGCATGTTTTCATGTGTATTGGTACAGCCCTGCCAATGTGTGCTCTGCTGCAATTTTCATGCAAACATATATGTTACTGCATTTGTGTGGGTATATGGGGGGCACACTTGTCCACTGTACACATTTGCACAGACTGTGCTGATATTTGCTTTACATTATGGTTCCATTTACCATACTATTGTGCATTGTCTTGGAGACTGGAGGCATATCAGTAAAGAGCCCAGGTTAGATTGTACTGGCAGACATTAGAGTTTCAGACTTCTTACCCTTCATAGCCTTACTGCAACTGCAGGTCCTGCTGTGCTATCACTGTGTGAGTCTGTAGGGGGTTAATTCAACATCGTCACCATTTGTGTGCCTTTACCAGATATTTCTCTGTGGATTTCCAAAACTGACTTGCTGTGGGTGGACATGGGGCCCTCACCCTGACATCCATGACTGTGACCTATGATCCCCCACTTAGTTGTCCCCACACCTATACTGCAGTGGAATTTGCCACCTTGGGTACTACTGCATAGTGTGTGGAGGCCAGTTTTGGCCAAACATTTCCTGGTGGCCAACATATCTGTCATTTGTGTGCTGCTATCCCAGTATGCCATCCCATTCCCTTGCATGCATGCAGCATTACCATAGATATGCTAGCAGAACATAGGTTCATAGGCTAGTACTAGGCTAACTGCCCTTGCAAGCTATTTTAAGCCTAGCCAGTTATCCCCTGTGAGATTCAAACCCTGTACGTTGTGTTTGTAAGGCAAACACCTTAACCATTAGGCCACCCTCCCAACCCAAATAAATAGCCTCTGCAAGGCTCAAACCCAAGACCCTGTACACTACAGTCACAGTAGTTAACCACTAAGCCATCACAGCATTCTACTATTCCATTCATTTAGCAGTATACTATTCCATTCATTTATTGTTAAGAAGACTAACTTACTTTGTGCTTGCAACAGTTATGAGGACAGCGCTTGAGGGCTGCCTATATTGGATGCACACATTACACTGCCTATACATGGTAAGGTACAGGTAATGTAATGTGTGTGTTATCCATTTTACTGTGTGTGTGGGTCAAAGAGAGGTGTCAAGCCCCGGGGTCCCTACAGTGTCAGTGTGTGTGCTATGTGTTGCCTCTGTGGAAGGTCTGAGCATACTGGGCATGCCTCCGTCTGCCTACAGGAGCAAGCTCAGGGGCCTCCTCCTGTGAGTACCTCTGTGCATGTGGGGACCTTGGCAATGGTGGTGGGCTGTGTGGCCCTTCCCTGTGCTGTTCCTGCTGCAGCTGTTTCCACGGGATCATATTGTGTAGCATGGCACATACTATGAACATGTGTGCACATGTGGCTGGAGAGTACTGCAAGGCTCCACCAGATATATCAAGGCAGCAGAACCATGACTTGAGCATCCCAAACACATGCTCTATGATGATCCTGGTTTCTGCGTGTGCCTTATTATGGCATTCTTGTGTGGGTGTGTGTGCATTTCTGATGGGTGTCATCATCCATGGCTCCAGTGCACAGCCAGCATCCCCCACCAGATGGTCATATGGGATGCCCCCACTTGCAAATGAGTGGTACAGCTGTGACAAATGTCCGATGTGGGAATTGTGATAGCTTCCAGGGCTGCCAGCACACACATTCATGATAATGCCCTGGGCATTGCACACAACCTGGCAGTTGGAGGGGAAGCCCTTGCAGTTTATGTAGACCCTACTCTGTTTACAAGGTGGTGCTTTGATGTGGATATGAATGGAGTCTATGGCACCCAGTTCCTCTGGGTATTCTGCTACCCAGTGGAAGAGACGCATATTGCTGGCCCTCTCCTCACGGGGGTTGGGGAAGTAAATGTGCTCACCGGCATGTGGTAGCATGGCATCCAGGAACTGGTGGAGTACCCTGGATGCAGATGCCTGTGAGACCCCCATCATGTCCCCAGTAGGTCTTTGGAAAGTACCTGTAGCTAGAATTCTTAAGGCTACACATACCTTGGTATCCACTGGGATGGGTTCATCTCTGTTATTTCTAGCTTTGAGTTGAGGCTGGCACAGCTTAGTGAGTTGCTGAAATATGTCGCTGTCCACCCTGTAGTGCTCTACTTTCTCCAGATCATGTAGCCCCTGCTAGGTTACCCTGGGTCTGAACACTCTTCTCCTCCTCCTCCTTGGTCTTTGGCGATTGTCAGCATTATCCTCATCTCCGCCCTCAGCCTCGAGCACATAATGATGGATCAAAGCAATGGCAGTCCTTAACATTTTTCCAGTTAAAATTTCCCCCATATGTATACACCAATGGTGCAGAGTTTGTGGGAAAAAAACAGACTGTAAGGTGTTTCCATACTTTATACTGTTGTGCTGCAGATGCTGCCTGTATGATTGGCTGACTATGATACATTCCAGCTGTCACCTATATTACTCATGGCTTTGATTTGGCCACTGTGAGTGTTAGAGGCATTATTGGTAAGTTGTGCATGATTGCCTTTATTCTGCTGTTGCCCTTTTTTAATTATTTTTTACTTACATCTCCTCCCACTTTCAGCTATACAGCCACCTGCCAGCTGTATTATTATGTGCTTTGCCTGGCCCATTATAAGTTGCATGTGTCCTATATTAGTGATTTCTATTTAATTTCTCCTTTATTGTGCTGTTGCCCTTTATTTTTACATATCCTCCAATTTTCAGCTATGCATCCACTTGCCAGCTGTATTATTGAGTGCTTTCAATGGCCCATTGTGAGTTGCAGACTCCCATATTGCTGATTTGTACTGCATTTCTCTTGTTCTGCTATTTCCTTTTCTTTTTCCTATATCCTTCCTTTTTTCAGCCCTGGCATGCCACCCAGACCCCTTTAGCTAGCATAAACAGCAAGAAATGGCCCTCACTTAGGCATGAACATGCTTCTCAGTTTGTGGAATAAGTGTATACAGCCTCAGACACACCCTCTCACTTAGCTGTGCTTAGTTAAGCACAAACCTGGCCAATGAAGCTCCAATGTGCTTACAGCAAGCATGACACACCCCCTTTTCATGTTAGTTGCTCCTCCTGTCCACACAATAGTGTTAGAGCACCTACATGGTTAGGTGCAGTGTGACACTTAGAAGAATTTTGTGATTCAGTATAAGTCCCCTCATTGACATACCCCAATGCCTTAATCCATAGTTACTGCACTACACATGAGTCTTCCCCTTTAGCAACCACTATTTCCTGCCATTGTTTTGATTCTGCTTGCCATTGACTATAATGGCAAAATGCAGCTTTCCCCTAAAATGTTCTTTTCTCCTTTATTTTTTTTATTTTCCCCATGATCCCGTTTGTGTGGCACTTCCTATTCTTAAATGGCCGAGATCAGCCAAGAAATAATATACTTTTATTTTTTTAATAAATACACAGTTTAACATGCCAATAGCCATATATTTGGCCATTGGCATGCCTAGAGGTTAGGGTCCATGCTTTTATTAGAGGTGTCTTGGCTCTGTTTTCAATTTTACAGAAATGTATCTGGCTAGTAGCCAAATACATTTCTGCAGCTTATTCTGTTCCTGCACGGCTTCCTGGATCACTATTTTACCTCATTTGCATGGTTTTCTCCAGCAAATGAGGTAATTCACATCCTACCCAGGTTTCCATGCAGGAACAGTGTCAGCTTGCTTGTGCACATCAATACGGTGCATTCCTAAATGGCTCGTCAGCCATATTCCGTGCAGGAGCAGCTACACTGCTCCTGCAGAGATTTTTGTTTCATGAATCCGGCTGGGAATTTTTAACCTTTGCACCAATCCGCCAGATGCACCTTGAAAGTAGACAGAATCTTCAAACTCTGCATCAAACTGCCAGATAAACTTGCATTGTACAGAGTCTTCAACCTCTGCACAAAACTGCCTGATACATCTGCATTGTACATAGTGTTCAAACTTTGCACCAAATTGCCAGATATGCCAGCATTGTACAGAGTCTTCAACCTCTGGATGACACTGCAAGATATATTTGCATAGTACACAAACCCTGGGATTCAATAAAGCTTATACACAGTAGGAATAGTGCAGCCACTCCTGCACGGAATATGTCTGCTGAGTGATCCAGTAAACAAGCCTGGGGGCGTGTACAAGCTTGGCAGCACTATTCCTGCATGGACACCAATGAATAATGCTAATTACCTCATTTGCTGGTGAAAACCATGCAAATGAGGTGAATTAGCAATTCAGTAAGCAGGCAGGCATCCGTGCAGGAATAGCGTTATGTGCAGAAATGCATTTAGCTACTAGCAGAATACATTTTTGCAAAAATCAAAATGGAGGCAAGACAGCTCAAATAAAACATGTATTATAATCTTTGGGAATGCCAATGGCCAAATATATGGTCATTGGCATGGAAAAGTGTTGAAATTTTATAAAAATAAACGTTATTTTTTTTTGGCCGATCTTGGCCGTTTAAGCATAGGACAGCAGCGTGCAAACAGGATCATGCCAAAAATAAAAAAAATGTGAAAACACAATTTTAAGGGTAATCTGCATTTTACCATTATAGTCTATGGCATGCAGAATCAAAACAATAGCAGAGAACAGTGGTTACTAAGGTGAAAGACTCTGGTGTAGTGCAATAACTAGGGATTAAGGCAGTGGGGTATGCTAATGAGGGAAATGTATTGTATCACAAAAAGAAGCTAAGGGCCAAACTGCACCTAACCGTGTACGTGCCATAAGGCAGTGGTGTAAGCAAGAGGAGGAGGAGTAGACATGAAAAGGGGATGTGTCATGCTTGGTGTAATCACATTGGAGCTCCACGGCTCCCAGATAAGCTTAGCTAAGCACAGCTAAGCAAGGGGGTTTGTCTGAGGCTGTACTGACTTATTCCATGAAACGAACAGTGTGTTTGCATCCAGGGAGGGCCATTTCTCAGTGTTTACATTAGCTAAATGGGTTTGCCGGCACACACCAGGTCTAAAAAAAAAAATAAAATAAAATAACCTGGAAATAACAAGACTGTTTACATTTGGGCACCGGGTTTGTGCAGCATGTCTCAGGGCTTAAAAGGGGTGGAAATGGAAAGGGGAAAATAGCAGAATAAAGGTAATCAAGTACAAATAACATAGCTAGCAAGTGGAATGTATCATAGTTAGCCAATCATACAGGCAGCATCTGCAGCACAACAGTACAAACTATGCAAACACCTTACAGTCTGTTTTTTTCCCACAATCTCTGCACCATTGGGATACACATACGGGGGGATTTTAACCAAAAACATCTTAGGGGCTGCCATTGCTTTGATCCATCAGTATGTGCTAGAGGCTGAGGGCAGTGAGGAGGATAATGCTGACAACTGCCATAGACTGAGGAGGAGAAGAGTGTTCACACCCAGGGTAACTTACCAGGGGCTACATGATCTGGAGATTGTAGAGTGCTACAGGGTGGACAGAGACATATTGCAGCAAATCATCGAGCTGTGCAGGCCTCAACTCAGATCCAGAGCCAACAGAGGGGAACCCATCTCAGTGGATACCAAGGTATGTGTAGCCTTAAGAATACTAGCTACAGGTACTTTCCAAAGACTTACTAGGGACATCATGGGGTCTCACAGGCATCTGCATCCAGGGTACTCCACCAGTTCCTGGATGCCATCCTACCACATGCTGGTGAGCACATTTAATTTCCCAACACCCTGTGAGAAGAGAACCAGTAATATGCCTCTTTTCCAACATGTAGCAGAATACCTGGAGGTACTGGGTGCCATAGACTGCACGCACATCCACATCAAAGCACCACCCAGTGAACAGGCTAGGGTTTACATAAACCACAAGAGTTTCCCCTCCATCAACTGCCAGGTTGTGTGTAATGCCCAGGGCATTATCATGAATGTGTGTGCTGGCAGCCCTGGAAGCTATCACAAATCCCACATCTGGCATTCATCACAGCTGTACCAGGGATTTGCCAGTGGAGACATCCCGCATGGCCATCTGGTGGGAGATTCTGGCTATGCACTGGTGACATGGATGATGACACCCATCAGAAATGCACCCACACCCACACAAGAACTTCATAATGATGCACACGCACAAACCAGGATCATAATAGAGCATATCTTTGGGATGCTCAAGTCACGGTTACGCTGCCTTGACATATTTTGTGGAACCTTACAGTACTCTCCAGCCACACATGTACACATGTTCATAGTATGTGCCATGCTGCACAATATGATCATGCAGAAACAGCTGCAGCAGGAACAGCACAGGGAAGGGCCACACAGCCCACCACCATTGCCAAGGTCCCCACAGGCACAGAGGAACACAGAAGAGGAAGCCCCTGAGCCAGCTCCAGTAGGCAGATGGAGGTGTGTCCAGTATGCCCAGGTCTTGGAAAGAGGCAACACATAGCACACATACTGACACTGAAAGGACCCAGGGACTGACACCTCTCTCTGACTTGCACACACAGTAAAATGGATGACACACACATCACATATTGCCTGTAACTTACCATGTATAGTCAGTGTACTGTGTGCATCTAACATAGGCAGCCCTAAAGCACCATCCTCACAACTGCTGCAGGCATAAAGGAAATCAGTCTTCTTAACAATAAATGAATGGATTACTATGTTTTGGTAGCATATCTATGGAAATGCTGCATGCATGCAAGGGAATGGGGTGGCCTTCTGGGAGGGCAGCAGACAACGGGCAGATATGTGGGACACTAGGAAATGTCTACACAATACCGGCTTCCCCACACTATGCAGTATCATTTAAGGTGACAAATCCCACTGCAGTATATGTAGGGGGTCAACTAAGGGGTTGTCACAGGTCACATGCACAGATGTCACTGTGGGAATCCCATACTCACTCCTAGACTCACAGAGCAAGTCAGCCATAGAAAACCATAAAGGAATGTCTGGCAAAGGCACACAAATGGTGACAATGATGGAATACCCCCCTACAGACTTACACTGTGATATCACAGCAGGCCTTGTAGTTGCAGTAAGACTCTGTGAAGGGTAAGAAGTCTGAAACACAATTGTATGGCATTGCAGTCTAACCTGTGGTCTCTAGTGATTTGCCTCTATTCTCCAAGACAGGGCACAATACTATGCTAAATGGAGCCAACATGTAAAGAAAATATCAGCACATTCCATGCAAATGCATACTGTTGACAGGTGTGCCCTCCGTCTCACCCATATTCACATAGAAATGCGGTAACATGTAAGTTTGTAGGGTAATAGCAGCAGAGCAAACATTGCCAGGGCTGTCCCAATCAACTTGATAACTTGTTGCATGTCCACAATATGCAGGGGTCAATGAGCTATGCATATGTGTGGACAGTACTTGTCAGGATGTGGCCAGCAACTTCTCATGGCTGTTGTGTCATATTGTCTAGGTACAGTACTGTGGTAGACATAGCCATGTTCCATGAAATGCAGTGCCAAGTCAGCTACACATACAGTGGGAGTTGTACACACTTGCCAGATGTCAATATCCATTACTGCCAGGAAGCTGGACTGGTCATGTACAGGGGGCCACACATATGAACAGTACACAGGTTGGAGTAACCTACATAATGCCTACTATACCTCAGAACTGCACAGATCTTTTGCAGAATATACACAGGTTTGCATAATATCTGTGGTGTTTTTATTTTGAAATAGTGGCTGCCTGGCAAATTATTGGCAAGCCATGAAAGTCTAAAGTCAGAAAATATTGATGGATTGTAGTTTCTCAGACTTCATACCCTATAGAAAAATGCATGATAATCCAAAATATGTTATTGCATCACCCTTCCAGGTTTGTAAGGCTAATAGTTACAATGGTCTGTATATTTAGGCCGTTGTCACCCAATTACTCATGGCTTTGACCAGATGTCTAGCTCACATATGTAGAGAGGTATGGTGCCTAGTAGCACAGCAATGTGTTTTGTCACTTACCATTGTCACCGCAGAGGGGGGTCCACTGCCCAGCAGCCTGGGAACATATGAGTGACAGAACACACTGCTTTACTACAGATGGCCTGCAGCAGTCTCACATGGCCTACAGGCCTCTGGCAAAGGCCCATGCCTCACCCATAGTGCCTTTGTAGGGAATGTCATGAGGACCATACTACCAACATAACACAGTCAACAAAAATGCAAATGTAAGGCCATGCTGCTAAATGCTAGTAGCATACCTCTCAACCTCGTAGAAGAAGAAATCGGGACAAAGATATACATGATGGTGGGATAAAGGCCCAACTATAGGGACACATTTAAAATATTGCTCTCATAATGTTAAGCAGTTGATAGAGTAACAGAGGTGGGGGGTGTAGTAGCATGGATGTTATGAAGGGTGTGAAGTCTGAAACTCTCATGTTTTGTCATTATTCCCTGACTGCAACCTTGAGGAATTTGCAATAAATGTGCTAGAAAACCACAATGTTAAGGGAAACTGACTAGATATATGAGGCATGCATCTGTATAATCTATGAGAATCTGTACAGTTGACAGGTATGGCCACAGCAGGATATGATCTGTCAGGTAAGAAGAATACTGCACAACCAGGAAATCCCCAGACAGCATATCACCAAGGTGCTGGACCTTTTACACAGCTTCATCAGTCAATCAGCTGTAGCCACACCTCCCAAATGGCCAGATTGTACAAGAATATCTAGTTTTTGCCTCATAATATAGGTCTGTGCATCATCCATCTTGTATTTCTCTGGTAAACAAATTTGATGATCTGATTATATCTGTCAGCAGGTAATGACACGATACAGTACAGTATCAAACATTACACATGTCACAAAATATCTGCTAAAACAAACCCTGTCACTCAAGCGACTTATATATATTAAGAGCAATAGTTACAGTACCCCCCCATGTTTGGCCCATTGTTTCCCCATATTGGCAGCCTATCTCCAGATATCTTGCACAAACAGGTTACAAGGTATGGCTGTAGCACACAACAACCTGGACTGGAGTACAACTATCCCTGGAATGGATTCCCACACTTACTATAGATGGTTGTACTGAGCATGCTCCTAAACATAGAGAAGTGAAGCCCATGTCTGAAACCACATCGGACTATATAGCTCTGTATTGTACAAATGTCTTTGCATACACACAGTTATGTAAACCTGTCTCCACATACATGCATCAGACACGATCACCGACAGCCAGTTGTAGGTGGCACATATGTGGTATATCTGCATCTGTTCTGTGTGATACACACACACATATATATGGACAACATATTACAATATGTCAAGCATACACACACATAGACATGGGGAAGAGAGGGACAGACAGTGATAGAGTGAAACACACAGGGAGATGCATACAGACAGTGAGTCTTACACAGAGATACCCTGAATGGCATAAAGTGATGTCCTGCTGCAGACAGTTTCATAGCAGTTATTAACACTGGCAAGTGCCAGCATAAAGATAAGATTCATTGTCCGATGGCACTGAGGTGGGGGTTGGAATATCACATCACCTACATTTTTGTGTGTGTGTGTGTGTGTGTGTGTGTGTGTGTGTGTGTGTGTGTGTGTGTGTGTGTGTGTGTGTGTGTGTGTGTGTTTGCATTTGTAGATCTAAGTATTATGATGCCTTACCCACCCAGTACACTTCCCATTGCTCTACTTTAGCAGTCCTGCTGATGTCAGTCACCTTGGAAATACCTTTGGGCAGCTGTCAACATTATAAGCTCTGTGGCATGTGCGATAACTGCATAACGCTATAGTACAAATAACTAGTTAGATAAGAGTTCTAATCTCAGTCCTGGCAAATGTAACTGTGTGTGTGTGTGTGTGTGTGTGTGTGTGTGTGTGTGTGTTAGTAGATTAAAGATTTTGAGCCTGTTCACACCCAGTACACTTGCTGTTCCCCTACTTTAGCAGTCCTGTTGATGTCAGTCACCTTACTAGTACCTTCGGGCAACCCTCAGCCCTACAAGCTCTGTGGTGCATGCAATAACTGCGTAACACTATAGTATAAATAACAAGTTAGCTAGGGGTTGTAATCTCAGTCCTGGCAAATGTAAAAGTGTGTGTGTGTTTGTAGGTTAAAGATTTTGAAACTGTTCATACCCAGTGCACTTCCCATTGTCCTACTTTAGCAGTCCTGCTGTCAGTCACCTTAAAAGTACCTTTGGGCAACCTTGAGCCCTCTAAGCACTGTGGCGCATGCGATAATTGTGTAACACTGTAGTACAAATAACTAGTTAGGAGGGGTTCTAATCTCAGTTCTAGCAAATGTATATGTTTGTGTGTGTGTGTGTGTGTGTGTGTGTGTGTGTGTGTGTGTGTGTGTGTGTGTGTGTGTATGTGCAGGTTAAAGTATTTTGTGGCCTCTCTCACCCAGTACATCACCCATTGCCATACTTAACAAGGGCCGGTGATGTCAAACACCTTAGAAGTACCTTGGGACAGCCTTTCCCCTATAAGCTCTGTGGCATGTGTCATAAATGCATAACATTATAATAGCAATAACTAGATAGGTAGGGGTTCTAATCTCAGTCCTGGCAAATGTGTGCATGTGCATGAACAGTATCCTGTGTGTTTGTGTGAAAACCATATCCATTAGGGTTGGGTTTTGCAATTTTTTGTTGTTGCCCACACAGTACACATCCCAATGTCCACTTTACATGGGCCACTGTTGTCATCCACTGCAGAGGTAGCTGTAGACACTCTGCAGCCCTATAAGCTCTGTGCCACTTGCAATAATTATGTAACAGTATGGAATAAATAACAAGATAGGCAACCCTTCTAATCTTTGGATAACATTCCCCCCTCAGGAATCATAGACAAACACACTCAGCTAGGCATCAAACCCTATATCACTAGGTGGCTTGCAAACTGGATCACAGATAGAAACCACAGTGTGAAAGCAGCAGATTCCATGTCAGACTACTGACCAGTCACGAGTGGAGTCACACAGGGTTTGGTCCTGTGTCCCCTTGTATTCAGGATCTACACCTCTGAAGTCCATCCCAACATGAAGGGACTCTGGCTGACAATGTTCGGGACAACTGCAAGGTGGGTGCTATTATTAGCTCCCCATGTGATGTTGACATCCTGCACAAAGGCCTCACTAAGACCGACTGGTGTCAAAACCTTGGATTTTATCTCAATGCGAGAAAATGTGCTGCCATCCCCTTTGGGAACAACATGGTTCCCATGAAGTTATACACTGATGGTAGTCCACTGAACACTGACATTGTTATAAATGAACTGGGAACACAGGTTGACAGTGAGCTCTCTGTTGACCACCACAGTGCCACTGTGTTCAGAAAGTTATTCTATGTGTCACCTTAACATGCCTATGGTACTGGTGAGCCACAACAGGGCAATCTCATACTCACCAGCTTCAGGCTGCTGTCCCACATCCAGACCAGAGGTACCTATGTAGTGGTGGGGGAGAGGTATTGTCAGCAGACTCATATTTGGCATTGGTACAAGATGAATGCTACATTCCTGCACATGTACAGTACAAGCTCTAATAGTACACAATTTGCTGTTCTTTAGCATAGATGTGCACTTGTGTGAATTACTAAACCCCACCCACAAATGCAGTTTGACCTCACATATGCATGTAGATACTCTACAGAAGCCAGTATGACTGCTACATGATTCAATTGATGTGCACTGTGGCCTTACCTGGATGCTCCTCACCTGTTGTCTGGGTGCTACCCACCTCCATGACTTGTGTTTCTTGTGTTGGCTGGTGTGTGGGGGCTAAACCAAGGTTGGCAAGGAACTCCTCTGTTGCCATAAGTGGGGCTTGTGTAGCAGGACCCCCACCTGTAGCATTATTGTCCCTGACCATGGCAGCAGCCATTTGCTGGGAACAATGTATCAGGTCAGTTGTACAATGCCTGACCTGATCATATGTGCGGCCATGGTAGCCATTGTTTTTCACCCTGTAGACCATCTCATCCCACAAGGCAGTCTGCTCCCACAGATCCTGTTGCCTATGACAAACATCACCCCATGGTGCTGGATGATAAGGTTAATAATAGCCTCATTTTCAGCTGCAGAGTACTGGGGCTGATGGACACGAGCAATGTCACCTGGAAGACATAAACAGGGAAACACATTACAGAACCTCATATGTTGGTCAATGTTCTTTACAGAAACTAAACATCAACATTGTTTATCATTAGCCACCACATATGACCACATCATACCCCTGTAATTTATCAGCACAGTATGTGCTTGCATTACACTCCTGGTCCTGATGTGTCATGTTCCCCCCAATAAGAGCCAGTAAATTGCATAATCCAACATTCATCTTTCACCTTTGTATAGAGGGATGACAGTGGCCATCTTCCTTGCAGATGGGATGTCAATGGTGCTCAGGCTTTGCTTGAGTATGTTGTGTAATGGAGCTGGGAGCATATGCCTGAGTTCATGTAGGATGCAGACAGGGATGTTATCAGGTCCCATAGAGACTTATTTTGTTGCCTTTGAGTAGGCATTATGTACCTGCTTCCTGATGATGAGGGGAGGGGAGTGGGTGCTGTGCATACTCACCTATACTGATGGTGGGACGGGGGGGTGATGTTTTCTCTTTACCTGTCTGCAGCAGGATGGTTATAGCTATGCTATGTGTGTATGTGGTGTAACTGACCACCAGTACAGGATGGGTTGGGTTGTTTCCTCTGAAATGGAAGACATATGTGAAGACAGCCTTGTGATGGGCCTTGGTGGATGTGTCCAATTCTTACTCATAGTTAGCCTTACAGTGACACACCTGTGATCTTATATGTTTGTTCAGACAAAGGTTGACCTGCTTCCATGTAGGTGCCTAATTGTCCTTGTACAGCCAATATAGCAACCAATTATGTGGTTTGTCTATTGCTGCTGTCCACCAAAGGGGATTACTCCAGCTTGGTGGTGGCAGGTTTTACAAGTCAGGTATTACTGAGTCCATACAGTTATGTAGGTGCTTGTATAGCTGTTTGTAGTAGGCATGGAAACAAGGTCATGACACAGTTGGACACCTCTCCAGTTTCAACCAGATAAACATCTTTTATTCTAGTACCGACATCTGTGTCAGGGCAATGCAACACCCAATAGCTATGGAAATCTATGTCTGTTGTATGCACTGAAACTAAGATTACACACATGTACAACATATATAGCTTGTTTACCTGACGTTTTGCATCTCATGTCTGTTGTTTTGAAGCTTCCAGCTATACCTACTAATACATACATGTGCACAGGTAATGCCTGATATGCATTTATGTTCTATGTCAGCATGGCACTCTGTATTTACTCTCTTCCTACTCAATAATACATCTCAACCTGTTACAGCAGGACATCTGGAGGACTGCACACATAAATGGGGGGAATGGGCCAAAGTTATTGACACTTTGTTAATATTGCTGTAACACACTTAAGTCAGTTAATAGCACAGCAGACTTTCCATACACAGAAATACCCTGGAGGATGTCTGACACTCATATGTATGCTATTATGTTCTAATGTCAGTCTTCACAGATTTGCCAGTGATTTGTAGGACATAGCCCGACTGTTATGAGTAAATAACTACAAATGTGAGGCACATATATGGTCAGTATGCATAACACTGGAAAGTCATAGCTGTATTCAGACATATGGATATCTACGACATCCCAGTAGCTGGCCTAACAGTGTCATAGTAAGTATTGTTCAACAGACACTCCAATAGTAGTCATATGTGAGCCATCCTTTCCTGGGGTGACTCAGGGGGCGTGAGCTTTGATCTGTGTCACTGCAGATAGACCCAGGTGCTATGGCCATAGGTGCTGATCAGCAATATATCAGTACAGCAAGTCTTGTTGAGACATATTTGTTAAACTTCCTATTTACCATTATTGCATACTTCCTACTGCATTCCATTACATGCTTACTTGTTTGACATACCTTTTTTTTCTAAGTATAGTTTCCAAGTCTTTTTATTTTATTCATGGTCTGTCTCTCTCTCTCTCTCTCTCTCAGATGTAAGGTATACATTGGTTTTGCATAGGCAGCAGCTTTCCTTTTGTAGGTCATGCTCATGAGCAGCAGATGGCCTGTGCACCAACTGGTGTACCCTACTTGCTAATTGCATGCAGAACAGATGTGTTGCTATTCCTATAGCCAATGGCATGGCAACACAATCCAATAATTGAGTACTTCATGTGGGCATTGCCCCTTTTCCTTGCATGTGAGGAGGACTTCATGGAGGTGTATGAACAACAGCATTACAGAGGGTAGTTGGAAATACCTCTTACAACTTAAACTGTGGTGACAGCCCCACAAAATTGGGGAGAAAGTTCCAGACTTAGGGACAAAATGTAAGTATTGCTGTTATACATTTGGATTCATGCTAGTTTAACAGGGTTTGTGTGGACATGAATATTCTGCATGGATCTCAGTCTGAAGTGTTATGTGGTTGACATAACTCTCAACTGTAGGGCTATCCACAGAATGGCCAGAGGTTGGACTCTTATGTTTGGTCTGTTCCTCCGACAGTTGTCCTTGGCAAATCAGTAGCATACTCTAGATATTGCAGCCAGTAAATGCTAACTTCCATTTGTGTTTCTGACTTCATATCCCTCCGTTAAGATATGTTACAACAAACCCTGTAACATCAGTGACTTTCTCAGTTTATAACTGCAATATTTAAATTATGCACCTTTGTTTGGGCCACTATCCCCCAATTATGTCAGGCTTTGTCCAGATGTCATGCAGTAAAATGTTGATAGGTATGGTATATCATTAGTTAGTACCTTCCTTCCTGATATCATCCCAGTGATGTAGCAGAATGCCAGACATGTTATGAGGAAGGGGCCATATATATATGAGGACAGAGCCTGGACATTCTGTGGGAATCTGTACAGTTGAGGGGTCTGTGTATGTGTAGGAATTGTTAAAAGACTGTCAGGATTGGGTAGCAGTGTAGTGTGCACATGTTTGTTGTTTTGTGTAGGGAGGGGGATACATTTAAGTGTCATGGCTCCTTTTCTATCTGACTGTGCATGCTACTCCAGTTTCTGGTGGTCTATCAGCTGTATATGTTTGTAGGGGCAGACTGAGACATGTTCCTTACCACAGCAGGAGTCAGACTACATTGTGTGACTTGGGGCAGTATATGTAGGGGTACTGCATGAGTGTCAAATATGATATTTATGTTCACACAGTCATTATACTCTACTGTCCATTTGGCTTACCAGTATGTCACTGTGACTGTGTTGAGATTGGTTGTGGGTATGCAGGCTCACACCGGTGACTGTTTTTCACAACTGTAGTGCCTTATATATTTGCAAATGCATGTGTAATTCCCTATAGCTGACTTGTAGTGTTGTGTCAGTCTGACTGTAGTTTGGACGGTGCTTGGTGACATGCTAAGTAACTCAGTGTACTTTCCCTACTGTCTTGTTATGTCCAGATATTCGTAGGATGTCCAGTTGTCTGGCTTGTATCTTTGGTCTGGTCCCCATAACTGTTGTGTATGTCTAGCAAATCAGTGGAATGGTGTGAAAATTTCAGGCACTAACTACTGAGAAGCAATTAAGTCTTGGAGTTATGCTATTTCGGTCAATATATGTTAGAACAGATGGCGTTACTGTAGCAACTGTATCAGCTTATCTAGTCAGGTATTTCAGATATGTCCCTGTTGTCATGACTTTCTCCCCCCACTTTGTCAGGCTTGGTCCAGACTTGTTGCACTAAGGGGTTTTGAGCATACCTCTCAACTGGCTGGATTGTTGCAGAACATCCAGGTTTATTGCTCAAATTTTGTCTCTGTTCCACGATTTATTCTAATTTCTCTGGTAAATCACTGAGATGATCTGGGGATGTCTGTCAGTAAATGATGACATAATTTCAGTTCCAGACTTTATACCCTTCAGAAATTGTATGCTGAACACTTGCTGTTCCCCTACTTTAGCAGTCCTGTTGATGTCAGTCACCTTACTAGTACCTTCGGGCAACCCTCAGCCCTACAAGCTCTGTGGTGCATGCAATAACTGCGTAACACTATAGTATAAATAACAAGTTAGCTAGGGGTTGTAATCTCAGTCCTGGCAAATGTAAAAGTGTGTGTGTGTTTGTAGGTTAAAGATTTTGAAACTGTTCATACCCAGTGCACTTCCCATTGTCCTACTTTAGCAGTCCTGCTGATGTCAGTCACCTTAAAAGTACCTTTGGGCAACCTTGAGCCCTCTAAGCACTGTGGCGCATGCGATAATTGTGTAACACTGTAGTACAAATAACTAGTTAGGAGGGGTTCTAATCTCAGTTCTAGCAAATGTATATGTTTGTGTGTGTGTGTGTGTGTGTGTGTGTGTGTGTGTGTGTGTGTGTGCATGTGTGTGTGTGTGTGTGTGTGTGTGTATGTGTATGTGTATGTGCAGGTTAAAGTATTTTGTGGCCTCTCTCACCCAGTACATCACCCATTGCCATACTTAACAAGGGCCGGTGATGTCAAACACCTTAGAAGTACCTTGGGACAGCCTTTCCCCTATAAGCTCTGTGGCATGTGTCATAAATGCATAACATTATAATAGCAATAACTAGATAGGTAGGGGTTCTAATCTCAGTCTTGGCAAATGTGTGCATGTGCATGAACAGTATCCTGTGTGTTTGTGTGAAAACCATATCCATTGGGGTTGGGTTTTGCAATTTTTTGCTGTTGCCCACACAGTACACATCCCAATGTCCACTTTACATGGGCCACTGTTGTCATCCACTGTAGAGGTAGCTGTAGACACTCTGCAGCCCTATAAGCTCTGTGCCACTTGCAATAATTATGTAACAGTATGGAATAAATAACAAGATAGGCAACCCTTCTAATCCTTGGATAACATTACCCACTCAGGAATCATAGACAAACACACTCAGCTAGGCATCAAACTCTATATCACTAGGTGGCTTGCAAACTGGCTCACAGATAGAAACCACAGTGTGAAAGCAGCAGATTCCATGTCAGACTACTGACCAGTCACGAGTGGAGTCCCACAGGGTTTGGTCCTGTGTCCCCTCGCATTCAGGATCTACACCTCTGAAGTCCATCCCAACATGAAGGGACTCTGGCTGACAATGTTCGGGGACAACTGCAAGGTGGGTGCTATTATTACCTCCCCATGTGATGTTGACATCCTGCACAAAGGCCTCACTAAGACCGACTGGTGTCAAAACCCTGGGTTTTATCTCAATGCGAGAAAATGTGCTGCCATCCCCTTTGGGAACAACATGGTTCCCATGAAGTTATACACTGATGGTAGTCCACTGAACACTGACATTGTTATAAATGAACTGGGAACACAGGTTGACAGTGAGCTCTCTGTTGACCACCACAGTGCCACTGTGTTCAGAAAGTTATTCTATGTGTCACCTTAAAATGCCTATGGTACTGGTGAGCCACAACAGGGCAATCTCATACTCACCAGCTTCAGGCTGCTGTCCCACATCCAGACCAGAGGTACCTATGTAGTTGTGGGGGAGAGGTATTGTCAGCAGACTCATATTTGGCATTGGTACAAGATGAATGCTACATTCCTGCACATGTACAGTACAAGCTCTAATAGTACACAATTTGCTGTTCTTTAGCATAGATGTGCACTTGTGTGAATTACTAAACCCCACCCACAAATGCAGTTTGACCTCACATATGCATGTAGATACTCTACAGAAGCCAGTATGACTGCTACATGATTCAATTGATGTGCACTGTGGCCTTACCTGGATGCTCCTCACCTGTTGTCTGGGTGCTACCCACCTCCATGACTTGTGTTTCTTGTGTTGGCTGGTGTGTGGGGGCTAAACCAAGGTTGGCAAGGAACTCCTCTGTTGCCATAAGTGGGGCTTGTGTAGCAGGACCCCCACCTGTAGCATTATTGTCCCTGACCATGGCAGCAGCCGTTTGCTGGGCACAATGTATCAGGTCAGTTGCACAATGCCTGACCTGATCATATGTGCGGCCATGGTAGCCATTGTTTTTCACCCTGTAGACCATCTCATCCCACAAGGCAGTCTGCTCCCACAGATCCTGTTGCCTATGACAAACATCACCCCATGGTGCTGGATGATAAGGTTAATAATAGCCTCATTTTCAGCTGCAGAGTACTGGGGCTGATGGACACGAGCAATGTCACCTGGAAGACATAAACAGGGAAACACATTACAGAACCTCATATGTTGGCCAATGTTCTTTACAGAAACTAAACATCAACATTGTTTATCATTAGCCACCACGTATGACCACATCATACCCCTGTCATCTATCAGCACAGTATGTGCTTGCATTACACTCCTGGTCCTGATGTGTCATGTTCCCCCCAATAAGAGCCAGTAAATTGCATAATCCAACATTCGTCTTTCACCTTTGTATAGAGGGATGACAGTGGCCATCTTCCTTGCAGATGGGATGTCAATGGTGCTCAGGCTTTGCTTGAGTACATTGTGTAATGGAGCTGGGAGCATATGCCTGAGTTCATGTAGGATGCAGACAGGGATGTTATCAGGTCCCATAGAGACTTATTTTGTTGCCTTTGAGTAGGCATTATGTACCTGCTTCCTGATGATGAGGGGAGGGGAGTGGGTGCTGTGCATACTCACCTATACTGATGGTGGGACGGGGGGGTGATGTTTTCTCTTTACCTGTCTGCAGCAGGATGGCTATAGCTATGCTATGTGTGTATGTGGTGTAACTGACCACCAGTACAGGATGGGTTGGGTTGTTTCCTCTGAAATGGAAGACATATGTGAAGACAGCCTTGTGATGGGCCTTGGTGGATGTGTCCAATTCTTACTCATAGTTAGCCTTACAGTGACACACCTGTGATCTTATATGTTTGTTCAGACAAAGGTTGACCTGCTTCCATGTAGGTGCCTAATTGTCCTTGTACAGCCAATATAGCAACCAATTATGTGGTTTGTCTATTGCTGCTGTCCACCAAAGGGGATTACTCCAGCTTGGTGGTGGCAGGTTTTACAAGTCAGGTATTACTGAGTCCATACAGTTATGTAGGTGCTTGTATAGCTGTTTGTAGTAGGCATGGAAACAAGGTCATGACACAGTTGGACACCTCTCCAGTTTCAACCAGATAAACATATTTTATTCTAGTACCCACATCTGTGTCAGGGCAATGCAACACCCAATAGCTATGGAAATCTATGTCTGTTGTATGCACTGAAACTAAGATTACACACATGCACAACATATATAGCTTGTTTACCTGACGTTTTGCATCTCATGTCTGTTGTTTTGAGGCTTCCAGCTATACCTACTAATACATACATGTGCACAGGTAATACCTGATATGCATTTATGTTCTATGTCAGTATGGCACACTGTATTTACTCTCTTCCTACTCAATAATACATCTCAACCTGTTACAGCAGGACATCTGGAGGACTGCACACATAAATGGGGGGCAATGGGCCAAAGTTATTGACACTTTGTTAATATTGCTGTAACACACTTAAGTCAGCACAGCAGGCTTTCCATACACAGAAATACCCTGGAGGATGTCTGACACTCATATGTATGCTATTATGTTCTAATGTCAGTCTTCACAGATTTGCCAGTGATTTGTAGGACATAGCCCGACTGTTATGAGTAAATAACTACAAATGTGAGGCACATATATGGTCAGTATGCATAACACTGGAAAGTCATAGCTGTATTCAGACATATGGATATCTACGACATCCCAGTAGCTGGCCTAACAGTGTCACAGTAAGTATTGTTCAACAGACACTCCAATAGTAGTCATATGCGAGACATCCTTTCCTGGGGTGACTCAGGGGCGTGAGCTTTGATCTGTGTCACTGCAGACAGACCCAGGTGCTATGGCCATAGGTGCTGATCAGCAATATATCAGTACAGCAAGTCTTGTTGAGACACATTTGTTAAACTTCCTATTTACCATTATTGCATACTCCCTACTGCATTCCATTGCATGCTTACTTGTTTGACATACCTTTTTTTTCCAAGTATAGTTTCCAAGCCTTTTTATTTTATTCATGGTCTGTCTCTCTCTCTCTCTCTCAGATGTAAGGTATACATTGGTTTTGCATAGGCAGCAGCTTGCCTTTTGTAGGTCATGCTCATGAGCAGCAGATGGCCTGTGCACCAACTGGTGTACCCTACTTGCTAATTGCATGCAGAACAGATGTGTTGTTATTCCTATAGCCAATGACATGGCAACACAATCCAATAATTGAGTACTTCATGTGGGCGTTGCCCCTTTTCCTTGCATGTGAGGAGGACTTCATGGAGGTGTATGAACAACAGCATTACAGAGGGTAGTTGGAAATACCTCTTACAACTTAAACTGTGGTGACAGCCCCACAAAATTGGGGAGAAAGTTCCAGACTTAGGGACAGAATGTAAGTATTGCTGTTATACATTTGGATTCATGCTAGTTTAACAGGGTTTGTGTGGACATGAATATTCTGCATGGATCTCAGTCTGAAGTGTTATGTGGTTGACATAACTCTCAACTGTAGGGCTATCCACAGAATGGCCAGAGGTTGGACTCTTATGTTTGGTCTGTTCCTCCGACAGTTGTTGTCCTTGGCAAATCAGTAGCATACTCTAGATATTGCTGCCAGTAAATGCTAACTTCCATTTTTGTTTCTGACTTCATATCCCTCAGTTAAGATATGTTACAACAAACCCTGTAACATCAGTGACTTTCTCAGTTTATAACTGCAATATTTAAATTATGCACCTTTGTTTGGGCCTCTATCCCCCAATTATGTCAGGCTTTGTCCAGATGTCATGCAGTAAAAGGTTGATAGGTATGGTATATCATTAGTTAGTGCCTTCCTTCCTGATATCATCCCAGTGATGTAGCAGAATGCCAGACATGTTATGAGGAAGGGGCCATATATATATATGAGGACAGAGCCTGGACATTCTGTGGGAATCTGTACAGTTGAGGGGTCTGTGTATGTGTAGGAATTGTTAAAAGACTGTCAGGACTGGGTAGCAGTGTAGTGTGCACATGTTTGTTGTTTTGTGTAGGGAGGGGGATACATTTAAGTGTCATGGCTCCTTTTCTATCTGACTGTGCATGCTACTCCAGATTCTTGTGGTCTATCAGCTGTATATGTTTGTAGGGGCAGACTGAGACATGTTCCTTACCACAGCAGGAGTCAGACTACATTGTCTGACTTGGGGCAGCATATGTAGGGGTACTGCATGAGTGTCAAATATATTTATGTTCACACAGTCATTATACTCTACTGTCCATTTGGCTTACCAGTATGTCACTGTGACTGTGTTGAGATTGGTTGTGGGTATGCAGGCTCACACCGGTGACTGTTTTTCACAACTGTTACATCCCTGTAGTGCCTTATATATTTGCAAATGCATGTGTAATTCCCTATAGCTGACTTGTAGTGTTGTATCAGTCTGACTGTAGTTTGGACGGTGCTTGGTGACATGCTAAGTAACTCAGTGTACTTTCCCTACTGTCTTGTTATTTCCAGATATCCGTAGGATGTCCAGTTGTCTGGCTCGTATCTTTGGTCTGGTCCCCATAACTGTTGTGTATGTCTAGCAAATCAGTGGGATGGTGTGAAAATTTCAGGCACTAACTACTGAGAAGCAATTAAGTCTTGGAGTTATGCTATTTCGGTCAATATATGTTAGAACAGATGGTGTTACTGTAGCAACTGTATCAGCTTATCTAGTCAGGTATTTCAGATATGTCCCTGTTGTCATGACTTTCTCCCCCCAATTTGTTAGGCTTGGTCCAGACTTGTTGCACTAAGGGGTTTTGAGCATACCTCTCAACTGGCTGGATTGTTGCAGAACATCCAGGTTTATTGCTCAAATTTTGTCTCTGTTCCACGATTTATTCTAATTTCTCTGGTAAATCACTGAGATGATCTGGGGATGTCTGTCAGTAAATGATGACATAATTTCAGTTCCAGACTTCATACCCTTCAGAAATTGTATGCTGAAACAACCCCTGTTACTCGAGGAACTTTATACATTTCTAAGAGCAATATTTAAATATGTCCCTAGTTATGGCCAATTGTTCCCCCATTCTTACAGCCTTTTCCAAGATTTCTTGTACTAACAGGTTGAGAGGTATTGTTCTGAGATATGAGTGCACTACATGTTATGAGCATGTGTGTATATATATATATATATATATATATATATATATATATATATATATATATATATATATATGTGTGTGTGTGTGTGTGTGTGTGTGTGTGTATCTCCAAACATATATATCTGTATATGTATATGTACAAAACCTGAGTGATTCCACAGAGCTTTTTCCCTACTGTTAAATGACTCTATTGCATGATATGTTTGAAAAAATATCAGAAATTCCTACTGCTCAAATGGTGTAGTGGTACGTTGCTTTGACTATAGTGTACAGGGTCCTGGGTTTGATATTTGGAAAGACTGGTTGTTTTGATGCTAGGCAGGACAGTGGCTGATGGAGACAGAGTGGTTAAATCAGTTTTAAGCAGGTTTGCATGATGCTAAGCGATGCCAACATATGGTTAAATGTAGAGATGCTTAATCCAGTTTGATTTCACTTAGCATCGTGCAAACTTGCTTAGTCCTACTTATCGCTGCCTACACCCATGCTAATACCTTTAAAAGAAAAGAAAAAGGGGTTATAGGAAAGTGGTGAGAAAGGGGCACGCAGAAGCAAAGACAATATGAAATGTAGCTAGGGGTGTGCAGGACAGGTGTAGGGAAGGTCCATAGCTGTCCATTTCTTATACAGCAACAGCTGTGCCTTTGTATGGAATTTAGAGATGACTTAGGACACTCAAACCACAGAGAGGGGGTGAGGACAACAGAAATGTGTTGTCAAGCCAACTGGACCGGATTACATGTGTCCAGTGGACACCTGTGCAAAATGGACAGCTATGTATGGGGCAATAATATTTTTGGGGACAGACACCCTTTTTTTTCATTAAGGTGAGAGTGAGATGTTGGGGAGGATTGTAGGCATGTCTAGGGAGGTAGGGGTGGTGTATGACACATGTTGGGATAAACACCTTGAACAGAGAGGGTGTTTGGGTATCAGAGGTCCATGAGGCCCCATATGGATATGGTGGGACTGACATCCCCACCTTCAGGCAGGCACGACTGCACCTTCACAGCCCCAATGGGGCTATTGTCCTATACCTATACCTCACATACATATATCTCAAACAGTAGAGGCACCCAGACCGATCCTTGGGGTACACCGTTGTGGATGAATATACTATTAGAGATGGGTTTTACTACTTTGACTGAGTGGCTACTATCATTGGACCATCTGGTATCCTACAGTTTGGTGCCTAGCTGTGTAGGCTTATGTATCCTGTCCACCTGGGTATTAATGTGAGAGGATTGAGCTAGGTGAAGGTAGGCATTGTTCACCATCTTCCCCTTGTCCCTGTGTTTGTTGACCACTGCAGAGAGGTCAATCAGGTTTTACAGGCCTGATCTCCCTTTGACAGTACGATGGTGTGTGGGCCAAAGCATTTTGATGTTGTTGAAGTCCCTGTTCATGATGTCCTCGATATTGCCTCCCATGCCCTTGCAGAGCAGGCTATTTAGACTGATGTGTATCATATTGGCTGGGTTGGTGGATTACTCCACCTTTGTGTGTAGGGATGACTGTGCAGGTGTGATGGCACTGGTGCTCAGGCTGTGGTTGACTACAGTGCAGAATGGATCTCACAGCCCATGCCTATGTTTAGGTGGGATTCAGCCAGGGATGTTATCATGACTATGGAGACCTCTATGTGTTGCCTTTGATAGGGCATTATGGACCTGTTCCCTGATGATAAGGGGAAGGGGGCAGGTATTGTACATGGACATGTGTATCACTGGGTGGACAGGGGGTGGTGTTTACACTTCACCTGTCTGCAACCAATTGCCTATATATATGTCATATGTGCATGTGGTGTTATTGAACACTACAATAGGGCAGATTTGTGTGTTTCCTCTGGAGCTGCAGACACATGTGTGGAAGGCCTAGTGATTTGCCTTGGTGGATGTGTCCAATTTGTACTCAAAGAAAGCCTTAGGGTAAATAATCTGTGCCATTATTTGCTTATACAGACCAAGCTGACATTGCTTCCAATGAGGTACCTGTTACTTCGTGGCCCATCCAGCAATTATTTCCACCTATTATGGTATTTGTGCATTGCTGCTGTCCACCACAGGCATTTACCCTACCTTGAGGGGAATGATGTTGTCATGTCAGGTACTGCTGAGTCCAGATATGTGGGTGCCCACATAGTATTGTGTTGTGGGCCTGGACACTGCTGCTAGTTCCAACAAATAGGAGTTGGCTGTACAGCTAATTCTACCTACTCTGAGGGGGTTTATAGTTATTTGTATACAGTTCATTTTGTTTGACACTGTACAGGGTGGGGGAGCAAAGGAGATGGTGATCTGAACAGTGATGGCTATGTGGTCAGATATTACCAAGGAGGATGGCACTGTATGAGTGCTACAGTGGCTACTCATGTTGGTTAGGACCAGGACCATGAGATTCCCACCTGCCATAGGAGTGTTGTCCAGCTTTTCCACTACATTGGCATTGACAAAACCAAGGAATCTATGTGCATTCATGTTCTGGTGGTATAGGTCAGGCACACTGTGGTTGGGTATTTGAAGTCATCCAGGAGCAGGGTAGATGATTAGTTCTTGACAGATTCCAGCACGTCCCAACAGGTGTGGTGGGTTTCCATAGTCATGTTTGGAGGCTTGTAGCTAGCTATGAATTAAGTAGGTGTTTTGTCAACTGTTAACTGCACTCAGGATGTCACCCATGTGACATACTGTTTGTCCAGCCTGGAGGTGTGTATGTGTATGCTAATGTTCAACACTCTACCTCCTGTGGCTTTGCTTGCCTCCATTTGGGGTCTACATGTATGATGGGATGAGTAACCTGGCATGGTTGGTGTGCTCTCCACAGCTAGAAAGCAGGTGTCAGTGACTGCACAAATATCAGCATCCTACAGGACAAGATACGTTTGCAATTTAATGGGTGTCATGGTAATAAGACACCTAGCTGCTGTTAGAGCAAGACATCTGCACAAAGGCACACATCAGTGGTGGGTATAGGCCAGTAAATAGTGTCACTTTATGAATCTATCTGAAATTCACTTATTTGCCAACAAAGACGATGTTACATTCATAGGTGCACTCTGCAGAATATGACATCTGACAATTACATGTATGCTAATTTGTTATGACTTTAGTATTTAATGGGTTGCCAGAGATGTTCCAGACAATACACAACTGTCTGAGGCATTGACTACAAATATGAGGCAGACATGTGGTCAGTCTGCAAAAGTCTGGACAGTTGTCAGGTATGGGCTCAGTATATCACATACAGTTCAACACTCACATCTGCACCTGTCCTGGGGTGACTCAGGGGCTAGAGATATGCTCAATGTCAATGCAGGCAGGGCAAGCAGTAATGGCCATAGGTGTTGGACAGCAGCATTTGAGTCCAGCAGGTCTTGTTGCAGCCTAGTGTTTAATGTCCAATTTGACATCACTGCATCCCCCCTTCTGCATTCCATTACATGCTTAAATGATTGACATAACTGTTATAGTGCTCAAGAGTTCCCTCACAACAATGCAGATGGTTAGGTTTGTGTAGTCACAGTCTGTCTTTGTGTAAATGGGTTGAGACTGGTGTTGCATATGCAGCAGCTTGCCTTTTGTAGGTACTGCTCACGAGCAGGTGATGCACCTGTCAGTGTCTCCCAATTGCTACTTTCATCCAGAGCAGCTGTGTTGTCTTTCCATTTGCCAATGCCACACCAACACAGTGCTATAATTATGGCCTTCATGTGTGCCAAGCCCCTCTTCCTTGCCTACATGGAGGACATTATAGAGGTAGGGGGGCTACAGCTTCACAGACAGTAGGTTGGAATACCTCTAAGGAGAGGACATGTGAAGACAGCCCAGCAATATGTGGAACAAAGCTCCAGAATTGGGTACAGATTAAGTCAGTAGTGCTGTTATACACATGGAGGGTTGCTAATTTAACAGAGTTCATCTGGACATGCAATTTCTGTGTGACTTGACGTCTGACAGTGATATGTCTCTGACATACCTCTAAACTGTCCTGATGTCCACAGACTACCCAGGGGTTCAACTGTTATGTTTAGTCTGTTCCACAGACAACATCTGTTTTTGTGGAAGCAGCGGGATACTGTGAAGATTGTACTCAGAGTAACTGTTGACATCCATTGACATTTCAGACATCATCTCCTTCAGGGATGTTATTTTACAACAAAGCCTGTGACACTGTCAACTGTTTCAGTTTGTAATACCATTATGTAAGTCATGCCCCTCTTTCCGGCCCCCTGCCCCCCAACTATGTCATGCTTTGTCCAGATGTTTTGCAGTAAGGGGGTCAGAGGTATGTGATATCATTATTTAGTGACTGCACTCAAGGTATCACCCCATTAACTTAGACTCCTGGCAGTGGTATGCGGCAGTGTCCACGAATATGGTTTCACATCCTGGACATTCTGTGGAAATCTGTACATATGAGAGTTATGTATGTCTGACCATTGTGAAGCGATTGCCAATATTGTGTAGCAGTGTTGTGTGTAGATGTCTGTTTGGGTGGGTAGGGAGACTACCAGATGTGATTGTCACAGATCCTTTTTCTATCTGACTGTGCATGCTGGTACAGCTGCTGGTGGTCTATCAGGTGTGTATGTTTGTTGGGGCAGACTGAGAAAGGTCCTATAACACCTTAGGATTGCCAGTACACTGTGAGTTAGGCCATTATCTGTCAGTGTATTGTGTGACTGGGAATCAGGATATGTTCATTCAAACAGTTGTTCTACTCTACAGTTCATTTGGGGTACTGGTATGTTGCTGTGACAGTGGTGCAAATGGTTGTGGGTGGTCATGCACCACTATCTGATTTTCCCTACAGTTCCATCTCTGTAGTGCATGATAAATTTGGATATACATGGGTAATTGCCCAGAGCTGGTTTGGGTTAGTGTCATGTTGGTCTTACTGTGGTTCAGAAGGTGCTAGGTGACATGGTTGGTGGCTGTCACAGGTTTTTCCATTCTGTTACATGACTGCGGTCATACCTCTCCACTGTCCAGATGTCTAGACACTGTTCTGATGTGTGGCTCATATGTTTTCTCTGTTGGCCGCAACAGTTGTGGGTTTCTGCAAAATCACTGGGATGATATGAACATTGACATCTGGAAATTTTGACATTCATTTGTGTTTCAGACCTGGAATCTGTCTGGCATTGTATGTTAAAGCACAGCATACCACTCTAGCAGACTTCTACTCATATGACAGCTATATTTTAAATATGTCACAATTGTTTGCCCTTTATCCCTCCATTTGTCATCTGTCTATTTATCTCTGTATGAATATGTGTATATATGTATATATGTATATATATATATATATATATATATATATATATATATATATATATATATATATAAGCGCTACAGAATCCTGAAAGACCAAAATCCTGAGACCAAAATACTGAAAACTCAAAATACTGAAAACACACAGGATAGCAGCAGTTGCTATATTCCAGCACAAGTACATACAGAAACATATTACCCTTCAACCCTGCACCCCCCCACACCCCCTGCTTCTTAAATATGTCAACCAATTTGTGCAACCCAAAGCTGAACTAGTCTACTAAGTACTACAAAAAAGCTAGTACGAAATGGCATTTTCTATGTAAGACCTCCAGTGAAAAAGGATCTGTGTCCAGTCTGACTCTCCTGGTAAACAAAGGTTTTGCGGAGTTATTTGAAGTGGACATTGTACTGGTTGCCTTGAGCAGTATAAGTGTATGGAGGACAGCCTTTATTGATACCTGGAACAGCGTTTTCTGTTTATACCTGCACAATACACAAAGTCTTTTTGCTTTGCACCAAAATGCCAGATGCACCTGCATAATACACAGAGTCTTTAGCCTCTGCTCCAAACTGCCAGATAAGCCTGCATACTAGACAGAGTCTTCAACCTCTGCACAAAACTGTTAGATATACATACATTGTACACAGAGCCTTTATCCTGTGCACCAAACTGCTAGATACACCTGTATTGTTCTCAGGGTCTTTAACCACTGCACCAAAGGGCCAGTTACATTTGCATTTTAGAGAGGCTTCAACCTCTCCACCAAACTGCTAGACACTTCTGCAGTGTGCAGAGTCTTCACCCTTTGCACCAAACTGCCAGATACACCTGCATTGTACACAGAGTCTTCATCTTCTGCACCAGATTTCCATATACACCTGCATTGTTCACAGAGTTCTTAACCTCTGCACCAAATTGCCAGATACACCTCCGCAGTACACAGAGTCTTCAACCTGTGCACAAAAATGCCACATGCACATGCATTGTACACAGAGTCTTTAACTTCTGCACCAGACTGCCAAATATACCTGCAAAGTACAGGTAAAGTGTTGAGAGGATTGAATGATGCAGGTTTATATTATATAGAAAAAAACATGTTTTTGCCTGAAAAAAACAATTCAAAAGTGTATGATGGGCATTAGGAAAAGGAAATAAAACAACATTTCATATGTACGAAATTTTGCAGTCTTGTTATTCAGATTACAGAGAGCTGATCATTTTCAATGATGATTCACCTTATGGCATAGTGTATGTTTTTACTCAGAATGACTGTGGCTATTCTGCTAGTATTTCCTGTTTTGTTGTGCTATTTTCAAATATATGTATCTTCTCTTTTCCATCTTTCTTAATTTTTTCTTCTAAACATTATAGCTTTCCCTAATCTTTCAGTCCTTATAAACTCCTGGCTTTTATTTCGAAGCCTCTATTGTCAATATTACAGAAGGGCACTGTTATTGTAGAAAAATATTTTGACACCGTTTTCCATTTATAGTTGCTCTTTTCAGTTCTTTGTACTAGAACGTGATTTAATTATTTTCATTATTTGTAATTGTAATCACTGTGTTTTAAGTTTGCCATCCACCCCTTACCCTGTCAATAATAGACATTGAAAATAAGAACAAAGTTCACTGAAAAATAGGAACATCTAGTTAAAAACCTGGACCTATAATTAGTATGAAACTTGAATGCCAAATAGCACATAACTCTTCCTGCTTCCAGAAGGAATATGGAATACTACTCAGAAACATGTTTAAAAATAGAGTGTGCCAAAAATGATAGAAACTATAAGCACATTATTAAAGAGACAGTGTAAAATATGTGAACTTTTATTAACTGCATTTTAAAATTCTACCACACAAGGTCATTTGTTTTTTTGCTTCGGAAAAAAGGGGATGTAAGATGTGTGTCCTCTTTCCTTAAATTATTGTTGCCACCAGTATGTTGATTATGTAGCATAGTTTTCAAAGTACTTGATGGCTTCAAAAATCAGATGTGATGAGTGGATCCAGAAAACTGTGTGAAGGGGTAAATCAGGCCTGAAAATAGGGACATATCTCTGAAAAATAAGAATGTAATAAATCAGTCCTGAAAATAGGAACATTCTTTCAAAAAAAAAGAGAAACTTGAGAGTTCTGCCCCCCCCCCCCCATAAAAGAAAAAAAAAACCAGCATACCGCATTTGGAGAATAATTTCAAACCTAGTAAATGAGAATAAGGTTGCCTTTGTACATAGAGTCAGTGCTTTAGTGGTCACAAAGCATTGCTCATATTCTTCATTTCTTTTCACTTTCTTTCTTTCTTTTTTCTTTTTCATAAAAAAGAACTACTAGTGAGACACTCCTCAACCATTTTCAAATCTTATGGTAGAGTCTGTGTAATAAAAATTAAACCAGTATACAAGATATGAAGAACAACAGAATACTGGTAACTTTTGCAGAGAGAATATTTGATACTTTGTTGTTTATGGTAAAGCTACAGTTAAACATGTTTGCTGTTTTAACACAGAATAAGGTAGTTCAATACATTTTTCTTTACACACACAGGCTGGAATTTACCTTAAAGCAGCAATTCAAATACCATTGCACATTTCTGATCAAACCCTGAGTGACTATGAGTGCCTTACCTTTATCGTCCTCTTCTAGAATCTTACCAGTCAAAATTTCAACAAGAATGTTACTATATGCACTCTGCCTATCCTTCTTTGTAGGAATTAGGCTGGATACTCACATTTCCTTTGTTGCTTAGCCCCATTACTTCCATGTGGCAGAATCTTCCATCATCTCCTTAGATTCTCAAAAACAGTTTTTTATTTCAAGATACCTCATGAGGTATTACCTTTCTCACCAGAACAATTATGTCACTTCCGTTTTTCAAGGTTTTGTTTATTTTATGTGGGTCAGAAAGTTGCAACACTGTACTATAACAATGACCATTAACTCTACAAGTGTTATTAAAGTGCTTTGATATGCAACTTACATTTTTTCACACATATCTATCTATCAATCTATGTATCAATCTATCAATCCATCTATCTATAGTGTCAACATGGCTATGATTCTAATATGATTTATATAATGTGTTAACCGTGTAAGTTCACTAAATATAAATGTTCCTTTTCAGGGGTGGCCTGTGAGCACTGTCTGATTAAGAGACTCACTCGGTGTCACAACCCAAACAAATGAGGGAGGAAAGAATCAAACCTATACTTTTATTACAGAAGTAGCTCATTAACCAATGAGATCCTTAATTCTCTGTTCGTAATATTTTCCAAAAGTCAATGGCAACTCTGATTCTGCAATCTGGCCCCTTTAACAGTCAGCAAGAATGTTTGAATTGTTAGACTATACATCTGTGACTGGGTGCTATGAAGGATAAATCTTTCTTCTATATAGGGACACATTTTCTTAAATGTTCTTTCCTATCCAGGCAAACAGTGTCTGGCAATGGGACGGTGATTGCTTCCTGCAAAGTTATATGTATATGTTAATATATACTTATACCTCTCAACTGTACAGATTTTTGCAGAATGTCCAGATTTTTGCCTCATAGTTTTTGTCTGTTCCTCATAAAAACTGCATTTTTTAGACAAATCACTAGGATGATCTAAGGATTAAAGTCACTAAATAATGAATTTTTTTGAGTTTCCGACTTCATATCCTCCAGAAAATGCATGCTAACACAAACCATGTTATTCTAGCAACTTTCTAAGTCTATATGAGCAATATTTATAATGTGTCCCTATTTTTGGGCCTTTGTCCCCCCATTATGTTGGGCTTTGTCCAGATTTCTTGAGCTAAGAGGTTGAGAGGTAATATATATGCACATGTATATGCACCTACATGTAGACACACCCACAACCCTCCCCTACCCACAGACAGACAGACATGCACACACACACGTATACACACACACACACACACACACACACACACACACACACACACACACACACAAAAAAACACACATTCTTATAGCATGGCAACAGACTACCAATTTCTAGCCTCATATCTAACATCCATAGACTTGACCCTACCTTCTTCTCAAGGGAGACAGATTATGCACATGGTGCTACTTTTTTCTTTCTTTATTTTTCTTTCTCTCTCTCACACTTGTTGGCCAACCCTCTAAAGGCTGAAATGACATTAATAGAAAGAATCCTGTTTTTCGAATTAGTCAATACCCCCCCCAAAAAAAATAGTAACTCCACTACATTGTCTACTTTTCGATTTGTACATCACCATATTGTACTCAAAAGTTGTTCCTATGACCTCTATCCTTTCATTATGCCTATCACAATCAGGATTAATCTACCTTGTTACAAAAATTATGTTCTCCTCCTTAAGTACAGCATCCACTGCTTCACCTCACACTTGAAACACCATAGCTACTCAGTCTGTGGTTTCTGATCTGAGCCATGGATTTGTAAGGAATCAGGCAGAAAATGATAATGCTATGTCTGAGCTACTGATCCTGGCCCAAATCCTACAATATATGTATAATGCTCTAAACAGACAGAAAGAGTCTGCAGAATCACTCTTCTGCATTCAGGCCATAAATAATAGGCACTACACTATGGCTAACAGTTATGACAGATATAGTTAGAAACAGAAATAATTTTATAACTCATACTCAGTGACAGCCACCATTTTGGGATCTTGTGTTAGCCACATAGGCTTGTCAGGAAGGAGACGGAACAAATGGATCAGTGAGAAGTCAAGATATGAATGCCTTTGAGAGAACGGGGCCAAAGGTAGCTATAAAAATAAATAAATTGTAACAGGTGCTTTAAAGCTGCTTATCTGAAGGTTTATTTGTTAGACATGACATTACTAGTATTTTTATTAGGATTACACAAGGTTGAGGTATTCTCCTGAATTACTTTAAAAAAAAAAAAAAAAAATATATATATATATATATATATATATATATATACCTATTATGTCGTGACTAAGTACCTTGCTGTAAAATCCACTATAAAGTGAACTAGAATTATATGTACATTTTGTCTGGCCTTGTTAATATCAGGTAAGATGAAAATGAATTTAAAAGAAAAAGAGTTAAGATAACAAATGTCAAATTTGACAAAATGGAATGATCCAATATTTTAAAATTTAAATGCTTCAATGTGTTTAATGTATAGGTTATAACAAGTTTGGTGCTGAATAAAAATAAAAACAGAGCTGACAATTCAGTAATAGTCGCAAAGTGAAATCCCAGCAAAACAAATGCATAAATTATTTCTGGAACACTAAATGGGAAGACATTGATAAAATAACTGTTATGAGCCATTTACAGGACAATCTGCATTTAACAGCTGCTGCAAGACATCTAGTTTTCCTTTTTATAAACAGAGAACAACTGCATTGTACTTGTTTTCAAACTAATAGCGCCATAGTGAGCAACAAACAAAGAAAAGATGGGGATAGTCACATATAAAGAGTATATATATTATTGCTGTTTAAAAATCTTCTCTATGGTCATATCAGAATAAACACACCATTAAGAAAAATAATTAATTTAACTCCTGAAAGTGTAAAGCAAATTAAACATCAATGACACATGGACTTTGAATTGCACCATAAAAGAAAATATGTTTTGAAACCACGTGATTCAAAATTAATTGAAGTGGTATCAATGTCTGACTTCTTTATAAATATGGCCCTGCTTAACAGGAATGAAAACTATAAACAAAGGTGCAAGGTGTTTATAACTCAAGCATGCCACAGCTCAGAAATCATATCACTAAGCATGTGTAAACCAGATATTGTCTGGCAGCCATGAAAAAGACAGAATTAATTACATTTTGGTATGTGACAAGGCACAGACCATTGATGGAAAGGAATGTTCTTTCTGGAGGAGAACTTGCATCCTAAAAATTCTAGCTATGTAATATATGAAGCAGTGAGTTGGAAAATATGGGTCATCAGGCAAGCATCCTTTAGCCTGTAGGGGAAATAACATTCTACAGATGTGACTGAGACAACTTAAGCAGACATGCTGCAGTGTTATTGTCTGTGGAGTCAGGATGGATACATGTTCTGAGATAGCTGCTTTCTTTCAATGTTCTCAAAGAAACCTGAGATGTTAGTGATCATTTAATATGTGGATATTTAGATTAGCAATTAACCAATTAAGAGACCACTCTAGTATTACATATGAACACAGACCAAGTAATAAACAGAACATATTGATAACAATTTCAGTTGTAAACAGTGAATTGCTTTTCAGAGTTCACAAAATAGGGTGCGGAGCAAGCAGAAAGAGTACAATATTATTTAATGAGCATCTGAAGAAAATGGTTACTTGTAACTATTTTTACTGTTTTACAAAAATGTGATGCTTATTCAAATTTTGGACAGCTTTTCATAAAAATAGACTGAATTCTGGAGTCTAGCAGAGCAACGCATTTCAATAAAGAGATGAAAAAAATCAAAATAAAAAAAAAACTGTTTTTATTTATTTATTCTTTTTAATTTCATTGTTAAATTACAGTTAAGAAAAATGAAGCATGAAAAACATTAGCAGATTACAAAATATAGTATGTTTCTGATTGTTTTTAACATCATTTGCTTTGTATACTGCTTCAGCATACTGAGAAAATTTTGGTTTGCAATAATGAGTGTAAACTGAACTTTTTTATGTTGCATATTCATCCAGAACTGCACAGAAACACAGCCAAGTCATATGGTGATTTTTTTAAATGCATCAGCTATAGCTTTATTCTCTTCATACAACTTATTTCTTAATTTCTGTTAACAACTGTAATGACACTAAATGTTTGTAAATATATACATCTAAAATAAGATACCCCCAATTCTAAAGGGATTATATTTTAACAGACAAGGGCTTACTACAAGTGTTCATGTGCTAGTAGCTCATGATACACTTAGTCACTGCCAGTTGCACTAATTGGCAAGTACCCTAACTACTGCATTCCTGACTCAGGTGAATTACCTAGTGCTGCCACCACCTGACCCTAGTGAAATGCATAGCCCTTACAGAACCTTAAACCTAACCATAGCACTCCCCTCCATATCCTTAAAGTCTCCAATCACTCCCCAAGATCTAAAACTCCACTTTTCCTTCCATAAGCCAAAAGCCTCTAATCACTCCATAAGCCTATTGTTAAACTCACCTTTCACTCCCTAAATTATAAACTCCCTTCATACTCCCTGAGTTCCCACTTGCTCCCTAACCCTAAATCTCCCTTACTGATACTAAAACCTAAAACTCCCCAATCCTTAAACCTAAACATAAATCCCTCTCCTAATCACTGCCTGAACCCCTAATCTGCAGTCTCATCCCCTCCCACTTCCTTCCCACAGCTGCCACACTAATCTTGCCTGATCTTGGCTACTGTTTTTGGGAGATGTGCAGCTGCTCAATTCCCTCATGATGGCTACCACACCTCACTTAAACAACTGCTTGAGTTTGGGCATAGTCAGCCAGCCATGTGAGCTGCAAGACACCTGTATCTCTGATTGTCAGATAGTGGTATTCAAATGCCTGGGACTTGGGCATTTGTAGTAGATCCCTACCCCTTCATTCTGTCAAAATGTCTTCAGAATCATTGTCTTCATGGTTAAGCTTTATAATATATTAAGACCAAATTCTGTTGCTAAAATAAGTGCAGAATTTGTGCTTTTTATTTGCCACTGGCTATAATACAAACTTATTTTACTACATGTTTTATCATTTCCTAATAAATTATTTTAGGTAATTGTGTGTTAAATATGTCTGAATACCGAAATTCATCAACATCATCACATTGCAACTAATTTATTTTATTTTACATTTGTTAACCGTGGAAGTCCAACTGGACACAGGTCCATTTTCAGCAGAGGCCCAGTGAGAAAAGCTCCAATAACAATAAGAAAACATATAAGTATACAAGTATGCATACAAGAATACAAACAAGCATACATAAGCAGAGATTGACAATTTCTGGGTAATTTCTATAGTGAGCGATACATATTTGAAAAAAATGGGGAGTTACAATTTTTTTTTTTTGCACTAGAAGATGGTTATTAGTTCTGTTCAAAACATAACATTGGTTAAACAGGTCGACCAGCACTGTAAAGGACTTATCATTGGATAAACAAGGATGCAATGAGAAACAGGGAAAAAGAGTTGAACCTTAGCAGAATCCTTTCAACAGTGCAGTGGTGTGGGCTAACCTGGAGAGTAGCATGAGCAAAGCCAGTTATTTAAGTAGTGGATTTTGAGGAGTTTTTTAAATTGGAAGATGGAGGTGGTAGAAGTTAACTGGCTTGGGAGTGAATTCCAGATTTTGGCAATAGAGCAGGCAAAGAGAGATTTACCAGCATCATTTTTATGTTTGATGACATTGATGAGGTTGTAATTACTAGATCTTAAGGCTTTAATGGTGGTGTAGGGGTGAATTAGATGCTGAAGAGCAGGGGTTTGTCTGGAAGGTACTAGAGCTTGTGTGTTATTGAGAGTTGGTTGAGTAGGAGAGTTGACGTAGCTCAAGCCAATTAAGTTGCTTGAGTGCTATGCAATGGGATCTATGAGAGGCATCAGTAGCAAACTTGGCAGTCTTGTTGTAACAAGATTCCATTTTATTTAGTTCGCTGTGGTGAAGGTTAGTTAAGATAGAGGAAGCATAAAGGAGGATGGATAAGAGATGAGTCCTTACAATAGTGGCTTTGGTATGTTTAGTAATGAACAGTCTGTTCCTATAAAGGAGACCAAGCTTTTTGTTAACTTTCTTGATTGTTTGGGCTACGTATATGTCAAATTTCAGATTATTATCAATTTCTATACCTAGCAGTTTAATGTGTGTTGTTGGGTTGATTTGTATACTATCTTTAGATTTTATGGTAAAACCATTGTTTAGAGGGAGGGGATTTTCTAGGACTGAAGAGAATGAGTTTTGTTTTTGGGATTAAGACTAAGTTTGATGTTAGTGAACCATGCTTCCACTAGAGTAAAGTTATTTTGAGTTATGGTTTGTAGTTCATTTAAGATGGGGGTGGCACATATAATGGTGGTGTCATCTGGGTATTGTACTACTGAGGCTGAAGCTATCTGGTTTGTAAAAAGTGAGAACAGCAAAAGATCGAGGATGGACCCTTGAGGGACACCTATGGCTACTGGTAATAGGGGGGACAATTGGTCTTGCCATATAACTGCCTGCTGACGGTCTGATAAGTAGTTACTGAACCATGTGATGGTGGAGGAGCTTATCTTAAGGGTACATAGAGTCTGTAGGAGATTATGATGGTTAACCATATCAAACGCTTTGGATAAGTCTAAGAATATGGAGGATATGAGTAGTCCTTTATTTCTATGGTGATTGACAATGTTGCTGAATGAAAGTAGTGCTGTGATGGTGCTATGGGAAGGTCTGAAGCCATGCTGGGATGTGGGTACTGAATTAGTTGAGAATGAACTAATTTCTCTAATATTTTAGATAAAGGTGACAGAATTGCAGTGGGGCAGTAGTTGGTAAGCTCAAGGGGGTTACCTCCTTTTTGCAGTGGTATAATAAGTGATATTTTTCATGGGTGAGGTACTTTACATTCTGATATTGACCTATTTATTAGAAAGGACACGGAATAGGCTATAGCTTCAGCAGTTATCTGAAGGAAATCTGCTGGCAGATTATCAACTGCCAGTGGGTCGGTTTAAGTTTTTGGGGGAGTTTAGCAATTGTATTAGTAGAGACTGGGTGCAAGGAAAAGCTGGAGGAGTTGCTTTGTGTGCCGAGATGGGTTGGGGTAGCTGTTGGTATGGGGGTACTAGTACTATTTTGGGTGTTGGCTAGGGCTTGGACTGTTTCTGTAATGTATTTGTTAAATTGGGTGGGGATGTTTTCATGGTTGTTTGGTAATACAGGGGACAGAGTAGTGGATTTTCCTGAGTACACTAAACTATTTATGTGGCCCAGAATTTTTGCAGGTTATGAGCATATTTTTCCTGCATGGATTTATAGTAATTAGTTTTATCGAGTTTGATTTGTTTTTTGGCTTTATTCTGGATTTCTTGATTGTTTTGTCTCAAGATAGTAGTTGTGTTTTTCTGAAATTGCAACCAGGCTTTGTCCCTTTCTTTCATTATAGTTTTAGTAGCTTTAGTTAGCCATGGGACATAGTTAGTTTTGATTCTAATAGTTCTGGAGGATGCATGACAGTTTAAGATTTTTAGGAAGGTTGAGTTAAAGTGCTGCATGGCTTTGTCTAGAAAAAGTTGTTTTAGGGTAGTCCAATTACAGTATTTTAGTGCCCCAATTAGGTCACTAGCTCTAAAGGTCTTTTTGTTATGTACTACTCTGAGGATGGGATGGTTAATGTGGGATTGGTTCCTAATTAGGTAAGTTGCCTGATGGTGGCTCAGACTTTCAGGAAGACAGCCTGATTGCTGCACAAGAGTGGGGTCAGATAGCAGAATCCAGATTAGGATGGACTGGCATTTGGATGTCTTGTCAATTCTGGTGGGGTCAGATATATTTTGGGTGAACCCATGGAGGTTAATGTAGGTAGAGGGATTTTGGCTGGAGCAATCAGACCAGTCAATATTAAAGTCACCTAATAGTATGGTGTCTTGTGGGGGAGAAATTGACATCCAGTTTAGTAGCCCTTCCAGTATAGTAGTGTTATTGCCTGGTGGGATATAGCCCCCTGCAATAATTATCTGTTTGTTGGAGTTAAGTTTTAATTTGGCAAGAATTAGTTCTACATCTTTAACTTCTTGGGAATTACACTCAAATTGTTCAGTAGTGAGGTGATTTTGGAATAGTATTACTGTGCCTCCTCCATTTTCCCCTATTCTGTCTCTACATATAATATTGTATCAAGGGGCAGTAATTTCATTATTATGGTGTTCTGGTTTAAGCCAAGTTTCTGTTAACACAGCGATTTCTGGTTTGTATAGAGCTAGCAGGGCATGAAGGTCCTATGTTTTATCAAGTATACTTCTTGCATTTATGTTTAAAAGGAGGCGAGATGAAGTAGGTCTTAGGTAAAGATGATTTGGCTGTTTTAAGTTTGAGTTAGTAGACATATTGGGCCCTGGCTTAGGGTGAATGTCACCACAGCAAGTGAGTTTTTGGAGAAGGTATAGATAGAATTTAGTTAGTTTGTGCATTATTTTTGCTTGTTTTAGGGAATATTGAGGGTTGGTCTTGTATGTTGGCTTATTATATAGATAGGAGAAAGGTTGGGAGGAGGTGAAGTTGTAAGGTGATATAGGGAAATGTATTAGTTTTATGGGACTGTTTAGGGATTCTGTCTGCCATGGTGGTGGGGTGGTGATATAAAGCTGTGTGTGGTAGGAGGAAAGGATGGACAGCAAGAGGAGAGAGAAGAGAGTTAATGGATAAGGTATTACTTTTAGTAGCTGGATGTGATATGCATAGGACATTTTTTAGAGTTGCAGAAGGAGTTGGGTATGTGTAGGAGTACTATTAATAACAGTAGAGATTGATTGTTGAATAAGGGTGTGGTGTAGAGTGTTGCTACGGGAATGATAGGTTATATTTGATTGGGTAATTGGGAGTGAGAATTATTGGGGGTGTGGTCTATACCTATAAGTGTAATTGATGTGGAGGTGGGTAGGAATGGGGGTAGGGTAGGAGAGCGAAGTGAGCCTTAGAGAGGGTGAATAGAGTGGGGCAGCACCGTCCTGTAGGTGCAGCAATTATCACAAAAACAATCAGTCAGTAATTCAGGTACTTCAGTATGGGAGAGAGATGTGTTTAGTTTAAAGTCTAAAGTTTGAAATTGTCTTTTATATTTGCCCAAATCTATGGAGAGAGACTGAGAGTTGCTAAACTGAGAGAAATGCTAGGGAGGTGAGTGGGGAGACTGTGATAGGGAAAGGGGAGGCTCTGGGTCTGGGGTTGTGAATAGAGGTTTTGTGTGGGAGAAAGAGGTCAGAGTAAGGCACAGATGAAGGTAGTAGGTAGAGGTATGAGGGACTATTCCAGTAGGAGGTAGGGCAGTAGAAGGAAGGTGCTAGCAGAGAGAGTGGCTGGGTGTAAGGTTAGGTAGGTAGGTGAACAACTTAAAGGGTTGAGAGAGCAAGGGTAGTGGGGTGGGGGTTAAACAGAGATGTGCTGTAGCTGACCAGGAGCAGTACTTTAAGGAGGCACAACAGTAGGCCCAAAATTATATTTTACAAAAGTGGGTAAATAAGGACAGAATTAGTTAATACACAGTATAAAATATGTTATTCATTGATTGCACTGTTGCTGGAGAGGAATTCCACTGAAGGAGCAACACTCCTAAAGGGAATAGGTGGTCTTCAAAGTTGGCTGGGGTTAAACGAAAATATATATTTTTTTATTTTTTTGGTGCCAGGGACCTGTAAAACAAAGAGAGAGAGAGAGAGGCAGGATAAGGATGAGGTGATTAAGAGCAGTGTTAGCTGAAGCAAGGCAGTAGGGTGGAGAAAGTGAGAAATACAACAGAGAGGAGAGAGGTACCTATGATGAGACAGCAATAGAGACAACTAGAGGGTTATAGAATGGAGGGATAAGTTATTATAAAGGACAAAGCTAAGTAGTATGAGAATAGGTAGGAGAAATGATGGGGGTAGGAGAGAATTGTTTGCTTATAAAAGAATAGTTTAGGGACAGACAGGAGAAGAGAGGCGGCAAAGTAATGGAGACATGAGATTGGTTAAAGTGTGGAGCTAACAAAACACTTAACTTTGTACTAAGTAGAGATTTGAAGAGGGCAACTTATCATAATAGTAGTATAACTATACAACCTAACAGCAGCAGGTTGTAAAAGTTTGTCTCTGCTAGGCACAGCTTAAAGAAATAATAATCTCATTGCAACTTTACTAAAAAGTAGTTTAAATATTCAAACTAACAGCAGCAAGTTGTAAAAGGTGGTCTCTGCTGGACACAGCTTAATAAGATAGTAGTCCTTGGCCTTTAATACCACTAGTAAAATTAGATGTGTAGGAGGTTTTGGCCTACCAAGGATGATTTAAGTAATCAGGCACCTTATGTGTTAAGGTAATGTTGTCTAGCACTTAACTCCAATATATACTTTGAATACAGTGTTTAAAGAGATGCTAGCAACATGCTGTTGCTAAATGAAAACTAGGATACCACCATTTAACAGGTGACTTAAACAATCAGACAACTTGGTCTTAAAGTAATGTCATCTAGCAATTTACTCCAATATATACTTTGAATACAGTGTTTAGAGATATATTAGCAACATACTGCTACCAAATGAAGACTAGGATACCACCGTTTAACATTTGATATCTAGCTGGTTTAGCAATGCTAAATATAATCAGGTAAAATATATTAAGGCTGCATGGTTTGTGAAAATATCAAATAACACCAGTCCGCGGCTAAGTTTGCAGGCTAGATAAACACTGTTTACAACTACTTTTTCAGGAAATGCATACAATTAGGAATTGACACTAATGTGATTATGTATACATAGTGTTACAGTAGGCATACATGTTCCAGACTATACCAACAGCTCACAACATCAGAAAATCCAAGAACAGGGCACAAAATGTTAAAATACATTGATAACTCCAAAACAAATCAAACACAATTCACATACACTAAAATATGACAGGTTTAGATCAATATGTAGTTAAATAAACAGTTTCAGCAAGAAAAATGCTATACAGGCCTAGAGAAGGCACTTTGTAAAATGAAAGGATGACTTTGTGGTAGATTGGCAGATTAAGTCAGAATACAGATCCAACTACATTACACTGACACTTCCATATGCATTTTCGTTCATGTAGAGAGCTTATCTGGTCAGCGTATCACACCACCATGTTTAGGGGCAGAGAGCAAGGAAGAAAAATGGTGCAGAAGCCTAAGTGTGGCTTTTACCAAGTACAATGCATTATGGAAGGGGGAGTGACATAATAGCGCTAGAGTTGTGATAGTTGACTTAAGGAAGTGCCAGCAGATGTTACAAAAATAAAAGTAAAAAAGGGTATTATTTAATGAAATGTACATTTTATTAATAAAAGTGTACAAACATGCAACATCTGTATGCAAATACATGCACATACACGTATACACACAAATTTCAAGAGAGAGACTCACACACATTCACAAGCGTGCATGCACACATGCTCACACACACACACACACACACACACACACACACACACACACACACACACACACACACACACACACACACACACACACACACACACACATACTTTTCATGGTGTTTAATTGCTGTCTTAAAGGTAATCAACAAATATTTAAGACAGTTTTAGATGGTTGCCGGTCAATAGCCACATGAGTTGTGATGCTCCTGATACTGCAATATAATCTGGCCATTTAATCGAGCATCAATCAAAAAAAGTAGCCAAAATCAAGAGAAATAGAGAAATACAGATAAATGCTCCAACCTGAATATTATGCAATAAACTGGTCCTAAGTAACAAAAATATACTTATCTGAACCCAGGAGCTTCGGCTGCATCTTGTTGGCACATTCTGGACATCAGGGCCTAAAGTGAAATTAAGAGAATAGAAGAAACTCAAAAAAAACTGAAATATCAAACCAAGCAGAACTAATGGAAACTCAAACATCAAAAACTAAACTATCACAGATTGCCTCACCAGAAAAGGACACTACCTCAAAATGATAGAAAACTAATATACCGCAACAGGAGACTGTAAAAATGTCCTTAAGGTCGAAACAGGAACCAACCTATTCCTTGGATGATCTCCAACTAGCTTTACAACCCTTTGAATCGGAAATACAAAATTTCTCCCAAAAACATGCCTCATTTGGAAACAACTTGGATCAAATAGCAGCGTGCCTGGAGCAAAATGAGGCAAAAATATTAAACAATTAAATGAAAATCAAAGAAATAAACAAAAAACTACAAATGAGTGCAATTAATATGAAAGAAATTCAACAAAAAAATACTGGACCTTGAGGCAAGAAGCTGCAGAAATAATATTATAATCCAAGGAATTCCAGAGAGTTTTGATTCTGCACAAATACCTTCAGTCATAAAAGAATTCCTGAACTCCCTTCTGAAAAATAAAGAATTAACTAAGGATATCACTATTGAAAGACCGCATCAATCCCTCAGAAGAGCACAAGTAACTGGCAATCTGAAACAAATTTATGTGAGATTAATAAATGCTGCACATGTACATACCATTCTAACTGCCTTTAAACAAAAAGGAAACATCAGCTGGAGGGGTCACAAGATTAGAATAGCACAAGATCTACCAGTAACAATTAAACAACAAAGATAAAATCTGTCACTTTATTGTGCATACCTCATAAATAAAAAAATACGTTTCCAAATGAAATACCCAGCAACATTAATTTTCCAGTGTAATGGAACTAAAATCCAACTCGAAACCCCTGAAGAAGCTAAATCCACATTCCTGTGACTCTTTAATGAAATACCAAGCAAATAATTGCAGTCATCAGAAGTCGCTAAGAGTGAGAAACTAAAACAAACAAATAAATGCAGAAAAAAGTTCTTTTGAAAAGTTTTAAAATGAATAAATAATTAAAACTGGATAGTGGGCCTTCCCTTCTTGCTGTTGCAGTGTTCTAATGACCCGGAAGCCCTGAAACATCCGCACGGCAGAATTGCATCACTTTCTCTCTCCTTCCTGCACCTTCTCTCAAAGAATGCGACAGCCTGAAGGAAGAAGTGAGAAAGTCCTTTCTCTCACCTCAATTGCAAAGTTAGAAGAGCCATTCCAATTTATACTACTAGCGGTGCAATAATAGAGGTAAGGAATACCTCTCTATCTTGATGAAACTGCTAATTTTAGCTTATAAAAAACTTAGCCACTTGATTGTACTCAGATGTATCCAACAACTCAAAACCTGGCTAAACAAACTTATGCCATGTCCCCAGAACTCCTTTATGCTTTTTTTTTTTTTTTTTTGTGAATTGGAAGTGCAAAATAAAGGGAAAAAAAGTGAAGGCAGTAATCACTAGCTAATTATGAAGCTTTTGATCAAATTCCTGCATAACTATAGTGCAACAATGTAGAAGCTAAAGTACAGGAATAACAAATGAAAATAACAATTGTATGGAAAAATTCTAAAGATGATGGAGATCATCTCAAGAGGTAAAATAAAACAATGCAATAGAATCTGTTCAAGCTAAGAATGTTAAAGCAAATAACAAAATGCAGCCTCACTAAGATGTTTTTAAAGGCAAACATATGTGACATAAATGTATTCAACTTTTTCTTAAAATTGTTAATAGAGGCTTGCCAATCTGTTCTACGAGAAGGTCAGGAATAAGCAGTTAATAAAAGGATATGCATGCATTTGCATAATGAATGATGACTCCCACCTATGCTACTTTCTATGATATGATTGAAAAAGATAGTCAGGTAACTTAGACAAAAGAAAGATAGACACAGGAACGGTGAATAAACTACTTCTATGGGTACTTAATAGTACAAGCTGCATTCGGTGTAAAAAAACTAATACCTTTTAAAGGTTTTTTTTTTTGTATTATTTAAGATATATATAATAATCTACCATTGGATCTATGGACTGTTGATGCTTTCTTTTATTTGAAGTAGCTACAAGCACATTTCCTTTTTAGTTGCTGTAACTCACAATTTGTGTCTGTTAAATCAGAAATAGACTATATAACTGTTTTCTTTTCTGTTTGGAGACGGAAAAGCTTGGATACTAAACATTGTATACAGGAAACAGCCTCTCACACCTCCTTCACTAGCCTTATTTACTAAGCTAACTACATGACTTGTCTATAGAAATGCTCATAAATATCTGTTAACATACATGGGCCTCTTATATATATAGTACATGCAGTTTTACCTGAAATGAAGTCAACATGTGCTATAATGATGCTTAAACTAAACATTGCAGAAACAAGAAAATGTCATCATAAGATTTCAACTCGAACGCATAAGATGGGAGACAAATAATCAGATTAAACCTCATTCAGTTCTATCTGTGTATAGGAGTGTCACAATATACATGTGTTAGATAATGATTGCCAACATTTGGAATGAATGTAAGATATTATTTTATATCCCTTAGTTATGTACCAAAACCTCATCAAGGAAAAGGCTATATCATTACCCCCTGGTTACCCCACACTCCTCACTCTCAAACCAGAGGGTAGGTGGTTATGCACCAAGGTAAGATTAAGGGGAATAGATGCCACTCTACTCAATAAGCACAAAATTCATCACACTACTATTTTTACTATGAAGCTTTAGACAACTACAATTAAACTGAATAGAGAAGAAAGAAATAATACAGAAAAATTATTACAATTGATTCATGGAATATAAATGATCTTCAAGATAAAAAAAAAAAAAAAAGAACTTGGTCATGCACTTAACATACCAAAACAAATGCAGTATAACATATCTCCAAGAGGCTCATATGACAAATGAGCAGTGGAACAATGACTGAAATAGAAAATGGGTGAAACAAACTGTAGCAGCAGGAAATAATGCATCTTTTAAAGCAACAGCAATTATAATCAGTAAATCCTTTCAAGAAGAAATTCCAGACTATAAATTTGATATAAATGGCAGATGGTATTATTTTATTAGTTCCCATTCCTTACTAGATAAACCTATCATGTTCCTTAATATCTACAGTCCATGTTCCAACCAGCACATTTTTATTTATGAAATCTTTAATATATTAATACAATTTCATAACTACTATTAAATTATTGGAGGAGACTGGAACTCCCTAGCAAACCCCATCAAAGAGAGATCACATAAGGAAAGTAAACAATCTCCACAGGCCACATTAGCATTAGAAGAACTAATAAATAATTTTAATCTGACAGACCCTTATACATTACACCAACATGACGGATCAATAAATAAGTTCATTTTTATTTTCAGCAAGACGCAAGTCATGGTCAAAAATTGATTTTTTTCTAATTTTTGAAAACTTAGTCCATTTTAAGATAGAATATAAAGTGCATCCCAGATCTATTTCAGATCACTCAAGAATACAAATCAAAATCAACACCTCGAGAATTAACAGAATTAATACCACCTACATTAACTGGACCTTAAATGCTAACATAATGCAAAAAGAAGAAGTAATCCTAGAAAGACATGACATCTTTGCCCAACTTGAGAAGGACATTACAGTAAGTACCATCCCCTATGAAATACAATGGGCAGCAACAAAAGCACTTATCAGAGGTATTCTCATTTAACAAGCCTCATGGTTTAAAAAACAGGAAAATGATACAAAAGCTAAACTGGAGATGCAATTAAAAGGAATAGAAAAAGAACTCCAGAATCAATACTCCATAGAGCTTGAAGAAAATATGATAAACTTAGAAAAACAACTATATAATCGACATTTAAAAAATCAGGAGCTCAGATTATTACACAAATATGCAGAATGGGCACAAATACCCTCCAAAATTTTTGCCAGGCTAATAAATGTCAAAAATGGGCCCTACAAAATAGTTGATCTAAACTACAAAGGGAAATCATTGCTTAAAGACTCAGACATAATGCATGTGTTTGAAGAAATATACAACAATATCTATAACTCTCATAACCATGTATTTTATGAGCAATGTGAGGATTTTATAAAAAACTTAACATTCCCTCAGTTAAATGAAACTGTTAGAAAAATATGTATTTGAACATATATAAAGTGCTAGTTAAAAAGCAAATAGTATATAATGCATTTTATTCTATTAATAATATGGCAATAAGAATGATTTTACATGTAATTGCTTGAAGCTTTGGAACTGCAGTGTATTTGAACTCTGACCCTGGCAGTAGCCAGCTCAGCAAGCTTATGTTTTTCACTAATGATTATCTGCTGGGTCAGGAAATTAAATGTATAAAGCATTGAAAATCTTCTTTTCCTTCCTCTGGGACAATTGGCCTTGTAAATGTTACCAAGATAAGACACAGCTGTTGAGAAAATGTTGCAAGAAGAACAAAGAAGTGTATTACAAGACTGAACCAACTATTGTATTCGAGCAGGCCTGAAACCTTGAAGGAGTAACATTTACAGAAAGACATTATAACTGACCAGGTGCTTTGCAAGGCTGTATTATTCCCAAGGGAAAGCTTTTTAAAAATATAACATCAGCAATCTTTATGAATAGAATACTGTTAGTAAAAGTGATGTAGATGCCCTGTGACTAACCACATCAGTAAGGTGGGCATAACCTGAATGCAAACACTATAAAATATTCTGTACTTCCTGCATCATGTCAGACAAAATTCTGTACTTGTATGGTTTTTTGCCTCCTGGTGTACACTAGTAAACTTTTGCATCTGAGCCTCCTGTGTTGTTATCTTTGTTTTTATTTAACAGTTTGGTCCTTCTTGAATCGGAAACCCTCAGACAGCTACAGATCAGAGTGTACCGGTGGTCGAACACTGCGCAGGAGAAGCTACCAAAATGGTTCTTCTTGAAACACGAAAGACCTCCGACTGAATTGTCATTTTGAGAGGCTGGCCACTTTCTGATCTGCGGCCGAAGAGCGGTCTAGAACTGGTCGACTCAGGAGGCTCAGGTAGGAAGATATTTGCCTTTTTTCTGTTTTAGATCAGGGACTAGGTTGCAGTAAATACTATTGTCAGGAGATTTGTTATACAGATCAGGGACAAAAGGAAATTACTGTATATTTTGTCAAAGATCAGGGAAACAGAATAAGGTAGGCAGTCATTCTAGATAAACTGTATAAGGAACTGAAATACCACGTGGTGAAAAGGGTTATGTAACATTTTCTTTTAATATGGGAAATCAGTGCACTAAAACATCGCGAGATCCAACCCTAACTGAAGACGCAAAATATATGCAATTACAACGGGCTGATAATGTTAGGTATTATACAAAATGGGTTAATAAATACGGATTTGATGGTAAATTGGATAAAATTTCATTAGTTAAACTCTTAAAACAACTTAAATCTGAAAGCAGAAGGTCAGGCAAAAAAACTACAATGATTAGGCATTCCTCAGGCACACAGGTGGATTGAGGAAGTAAACTGAAGGGAACAAAAGACTAAAAATGCTAAGACGTTATTTTTAGATAAAGAGGATAATAATATAGTAATAGCGACGGCTCCTCCTCCCCCGCCCCCTCCGATGCCTTTTTCAGGATATGAAGCAGGAGGACAAGCTGGTCCACCTCCACGTTATCCTGATGTCACAAGAACACTAAAACCATTTGTTAGAGATCCTATTGAAACTAGGTCCCGAACACGTAAAACACTTGGGGACACAGACTTGTATCAAATAGGGAAAAACACACTAAAGGAAAATAAGGAAGAAATCTGTCCACTAATCGAGGTACCAAATCCTCAGGCAGGACAGGAAGGGCAGGACCCAACTCTTCTAGTGTACAGACCATGGACACCGGAAGATATTCGGAAAGCTACAGAGGGAATCCCCCATCCAAAAGTTAATTACACAAAGTTTTTACAAGATTTACAAGGTATGAGACTAAGTTACCGCTTGAATGGGGAAGAAGTGGAAAAGGTAGTTAGACAAATTGTGGGTCCAGACTGGCACATGATTTGTGGCATCTGGAATCCTCGTAATGGAGGGTTTAAACCACTCCCACATAGTGACGCAGAACTAGACAACAGAGTAAAAGGTCTTACAGACCGAATTTCCGAAAAATGGAAACCTAGAGCAGATTGGACTTGCATTAACCAATGCATACAACAAGAGAATGAAACTGTAGATGGGTATTATGGTAGATTACTGGAATGTTTCTGTAACCATAGTGGTATGGCTATTCCTGAAAATCAGACACATGATACCTCGTATGAACAGCAACTGAAAAATGCATTTTTGAAAGGTTGCATTGCACCTATCAGTAGCTTCATTACGAAGCATATGATAGATCATCGAACAAGTAGGTTACAAGCCTTACGTGAATATGCTAGACATGCTGAAAGACACTTTAACAGTAAAAAGAAAAAGAAGACACAAGTCTTCACTGCTGAAGATGGAGCTGAGGTCTTTGTAGTACAGTCAGGTAAAAAGGGTAAGAAAAATGCCCAGGGAAACAGACAATCTGACAAACGGTCAGAAGACTTTGAAGAGAGAAAAAAGAAAGGTGAGTGCTTTAAGTGCGGGAAGAAAGGACATTTAGCAAGGGATTGCAGGCTAAATAAAAAGGTGACTACAGAAAGCAAGGGTAATGAGGACTGACTATATGATAGTGATGAAAGTCAGAAATCATCAGGAAAAGCTAACAAACAAAGAACAAATGTAAATATAGTGGAAGGAATAGAGGAAGTGCAAGTAGATATAGAGGATGAAGAAAGTGAAATTCTAGATTTGGCATTACTAAGCTTGGAGCTTTATCTGGCAGACACGAAACCAGAAGTTACACTTCTGGAGGAGGGGAGGGAAGTAAAATTCCTGTGTGACTCAGGGGCGTCACGGACATTGATACACCCCTCCAAGTTACCAGAAGACTCTGAATCACCTGATTATATATTAGTAAAGGCGGCAAATGGACAGCTATACAGGGAGCCACTCTCCCATGATATAGCAATAACTGACCCTGTTTCAGGTATGACCCAGAAAAGTAAAATCGTAGTTTCTGCAAAATGTCCAGTAAATCTACTGGGAAGAGATCTTATGCAGATATTTGGCATAGCGGTAGTTCCCACCATGCAGGGTATGGAGGCACAAAGGCAAATGGATACTTTCATGGTGCGACCGGAGGGTGAGACTTTTTACTGGTACAGCCAGGACTTAGTTACGACTGGTCCAGGGGCAGTAACCGCGGAACTGATGAATGTAGCCATCAGTAAGGCCCCCTCCCTTGACACTGACCGACAGCATTTGTTACACTGTACTCTATACTACTGTAGCATATCAGGACCTGATAAAGAATATGAGCATGAGTTATTTAAAAATCCTGCTAACAGATTAGTATTACGAACCTTGTATTGGGATACTGAGGGAAACAGTGTGGTAAGCTGTTCATTACCTCAGGAATTCATAGCACTGTACAAATCTAATCGACTGCCGCATGTCAGCTTAACGAAAAATAAGAATATGAAATGGGCAGATTTAGGAGAAAAAGTAACAAGGTGGGAAAAACAAACTGATTCAAAATTATCAGAGCAGGGAATACAAAAACAGAAACTGAATTGGCTAACACAGACACATCAAGCTGTACACTTACAAACCAGTGAGGACAGCTGATTAGCATTCTTATTAGAAGAAGAAGAAAAAGCCTTGTATGATATATCAAAGACTCTTTGGTCAGCAGGCAAGTCAGATGTAGGACTTATTCGAACAGCAGGACCAGTTACTATTACGCCAAAATCAGCATTTAGACCACAAAAAAGATAATACCCCTTGAGGAAAGATGCAGAACAAGGAATCAAGCCTATAATAGCAGCATTACTCAAGGAAGGAGTACTGGTAGAATCTCTTGATTCACCATGTAATACCCCTCTGTTTCCTGTTAAAAAAGCAAACGGGGAATGGCGGATGGTACAGGATTTACAAGCTGTAAACAATGCAGTAATACCTAGAGCACCTACGGTGCCAGATCCACACACCTTGTTGAATGATTTGAAGCCGCAACAAAAATATTTCACTGTAGTAGATATAAGCAATGCTTTCTTTTCAATATCTATACATCCTGATAGCCAGTATTGGTTTGCATTTACATTTCAGGGTAAAAGGTATACCTATACTCGGCTACCACAGGGATATTGTGAGAGTCCAACAATATTTGCACAAGAAATGGCTAGCAAGCTGGCAGGGTTTATCCCACCAGGAGGTAGTCAGATTCTACTTTATGTAGATGACATTTTGCTAGCAGCCCCCACCCAGCATCAATGCGGGGAGGATATGATAGCATTATTGAAATTTTTAGCAGCACAAGGACACAAAGTAAACAAAAGTAAGTTACAACTTTGGAAAAAACAAGTCAGATACCTAGGATATGTAATATCCAATGAAGGTAGAATATTAGATGAAGACAGAAAAACAGCAATTTTACAGGCACCTAAACCAGCGACCAAGAAGGAAATGATGTCCTTCTTGGGAACGACTAATTTTTGTCGAAGCTGGATATCAAACTATGCTTTAGAATCTGCTCCACTGGCTGATTTAATATATAAAACACCAATGGCAGCACAAGATATATTACAATGGACACCCAAAGCAGAAACAGCTTTCTGCAGACTAAAACAATTGATAGCTTCTTCATTAGTTTAAGACTTCCGAATTATCACAAAAGATTCTTTCAGACCGTAGATTGTAAACAGGGATATATGACGTCAGTTCTGATGCAACAGCATGGGGATAAGCAACGCCCCATAGCTTACTATTCATCACAGTTAGACCCAGTGGCACGGTTGTTGCCTCACTGTGTGCAAGCAGTGGTCGCAGCTGCAATGGCAGTACAGGCTTCAGCCTCAGTGGTGTTATTCCACCCTCCCACATTGAGAGTGCCTCATGCAGTCGCGATAATTTTACTGCAAGAAAAAATAGCATATCTATCTCCTGCTAGACATCTTTCATGTATGACCATACTGCTGAGCCAACCTCATATGGTAATTGAACATTGTACAACATTAAACCCGTCAACGTTACTTTCATCTCCTGTGGATGGCACATCGCACAGCTGCCTGCAGGAAATTGAGCAAATAACTTTGCCCAGACAAGATCTCACTGATATGCCCTTGGACGATGCCGAGGTGACATTTTACGTGGATGGCTCATGCAGAAGGGGTCCTACAGGGAAAAATCTAGTAGGGTATGCAGTGGTTACAGATACAGAGATTTTAGAAGCCAAACCTTTACAGCACAACCTATCTGCTCAAGCAGCAAAACTGATAGCCTTAACACGGGCTTGCACTCTAGCGAAAGATAAATGTGTGAACATATATACTGACAGTCAGTATGCTTTCACAGCATGTTTTTAAGCAGCAACAAAATAGG